>NC_077227.1:655948034-656160534 GCF_027887165.1 Monodelphis domestica | reverse complement strand
CTAATATTACCAAGGTGGTTTACTCCAGGAAGAGCTGAGAAAGTGGCTATGATCCAAGACTGCAATCCAAAGGTCCTGTGCTGAGGATACCCACATCAGCTGCCCATATTTTGGTTGACACACAGAAGAAATAGTTGCCATGCATATTTGTTCATGGAAAGAACTGGTTTCTAATGGCACACCAGCTCATTGTCATTAGAAATAACAGAAAAGTTATCCTTCAATATCCTGGACTTATTAATAAATAGAAATTGTATGAGGAAAGGATAGAAATTGTGTGGCAGTTTTTAAAAAGTTAGCACATGACAAATGCCTAACAAGATATGACCTGATGTATAGAACAATAAATCAGAAGCTCTTTTTCTTTAACAAACACAACAATTCAGATCATGAAATAGCCATGAAAATTCAAACATTAAAAAGTACTGAAACAAGAATTATCACATAAAAAAATGTTGCCCCCAATCACCCCCATAAGACATTGATGCATAAAGATTTAAAAATAATAATTTAATAGCAGCTACCATATCAAATCTTTATAATCTCCAAGATATGAGAAAATAACCTTTTTTCAAGCTGGGGAGGAAAATTGCTTTCAAAATATAGAGCCCTAGTAGAAGAAATCAACAGCATGTAGAGAAGAATACCATGCACATTTTCCTATCTGCTCCTGTCCCAAAGACACATTCAGTGAGCCCACAGAAGATGAGTTTACATCACAATATATTTATTGAATCTCAAAGATTAGTTATTTTATCTACTTAGGTAATAACATACATAACACTAATGATAAAAGAATACTAGCAGGATAGTGAATTGTAGCTAGACAGCAGAGTGGATAGAGTGTGAAACTGTAGTCAAGAAGAGGAGTTCAAATCCAGCCTTAGTTGCTAGCTATGTCGCAAGTCATCTAACCTTTGTCTCAGTTTCCTTAAGTGTAACAAAGGAATAATAATGACACCTACTGTAGTCAAGAGAAATGGTCAAAAAGCAGAGAAAATATGAAAGGTAATGAAAGTGAACCCAAGAGAAGCAGATGAAACCATCATGAGCCAGCAGGGGAAGAATTCCATGGAATTCTGCCATGGTCAGGGTGCAGCCTCACTCACAACTCCAGTGTTCCTGACTGGTGGCGAACGATCAACACAAAATAAATAAAATAAAATAAATAACAAACAGAAGACAGCTTAATCATTACAGCCATGGGACTGCTTTGCACCGAACAGCTGCTCCACATTCCCAGGCTTAATTTTTATTTTGATACTCATTTTCTTGGCATGCAGATTGCATTACCTAACAGACATGTTCAAAGAGAAATAACTGGAAAAGCGATACATTAACTTTTAACAAATCACTTGATTAACATTCTATATTTTTGTATTGTGATTACATACAGAATATAAGATAAATGATTTTGTCACAGGTGGCTTACTAGGTAGTTTGAGTTATTGATTTGTATAATTGAGTCACTGAGGAATATTGAAGCTTAGTGGACCCGTACTGTACTGTACGTATTGTATGGGCCTCTATGATTGATTTGTGTGCTTGCTTCATGAGAAAGTCTTGGGCTTGGCTTGTAGCTGTGGTTTTGCTAGGAATTATGTACCTAAGTAAAAATTAACCCACGATAGTCTTTTGGGATTGGGTTTCAGGGTCTGATCTTTTGGTGATGTTTTGGAGAATTAGGGTACAGCTGTTTTACTCTTACATTATTTCTTTTGAGACAAGGGGAAATAATAATCATGTCAACTCATAGATAAGGGGCATTGATAAAAGAGGTCATGCAAGGGGGATAGAATGGGCAGTCACATCTCACCAAGGATCACTCTGTGGTCTCCCCAGCTACCACGTGACTCTGTCAAGGTGTCGTGGTCTGATGGACCCCAGCAGAATTCCAAAGAAGATTCAAAAGGAAAAAGCTGTTGGCCAGAGAGAGGTCTGGTCATTCTACTCACTTCTCTTCTGACTCTCTCACCAGAGACTATGTCCAGAGCTAGAGAGCAGAGTTGAGTTTCCATATACCTTTTCCTACCTGGCTTGTGCTGAAGAAGTGTTACTGCTTTGTTTTGAAGGTCATCTTATACCATCATTTCACTCTTGAAAGACATTTTGATCTCCTATCAATTATAGCTATAGAAAATAAAGGGGTAGGGTCTACCCAATCCCTCTGTCCTACCGTTTCTCCTTGTTATCTCGTTGCAATTCATATAGAAGAAAGTAGGGAGGGGTTTAACTCACTCTGGGTCAGGTCCAGACTCCATTTAGCTTTGTGGTGAAGGAGGAAGTGCTACACTTTAACCAGTCCCCTCCAGCAGCTGACTTCCTGTTCCTAGTATTATGAAGGACCCTCCTCTCAATCCCACCATGACACTACCTAATAAAATTGTTGTGAAAATCAAATCAAATGAGATAGTTTGTGAAGTGCTTAGCACACAGTCCAGTACCTAGTAAGCACTTAATAAATGTTTATCTTCCTGTCTTCCTTCATTGTTCTAGAACAATTTCTATCTGAATGGTATTTAAAAAAACAAGAATAAATTCATTAACAATAATAATAAATAACAACTGTCATTTCTATAATACTTTTAAGATTTTTTCAAAGTACTTCCTACATATTATTTCACTTGGTCCCTATCAGTGCCTTATACATACTGGACACTATATAAATACTTATTTACATTCTTTCCCAATACCTGGTGAGGTAAGTGCTATTATTGTTCCCATTTTAGAGGAAAGGAAATTTAGGTCAGAGAATCAAAAGCTCTTGAACTGGAAGGGATCCAGCTGAGAAAGAATTAAGGTCATGCCCTTATCACTCTCCTCACAGTCACCTCACTAAATATGTGTCTCAAACTTCCTGAAAGAGATTTCTCACACATTTTATATCATATTTTATAGGATAATAAATACTACACTTCCCACCTTTGTACTTAATGGGAAAAATTGGCAGCCAGATGATAAAATCTATACTCATTCATTTAATTTGCTCCAGGAATCCTTTCTGGTTCCAGACAATTGGTTGTTATTGAGCAAACTTGAGTTCTAATGTGTAACATACTGCATAAGTATCTGTCTCCCATCTCCCCAGAAATATTGGTTGAAGAGGAGAGAACTTGTAAAGCTCAGAGAATGATTCATATTCTTCCCCACATAAGCTTTCATTAAGCATTTGTCTTTAGGTCAGCTTCTAGGTCTTTTGCCAGACCAAGGTCCAGAGGAAAGCATCAGAAGCATTCTTTGACCATATCTCATTATGCAGAGTATTGCCAATGTTGTTCATTCATTTCAATCATGTCCTACTCTTCTTGATCTCATTTGGGGTTTTCTTGGCAAAGAAATTGAAGTAGTTTGCTATTTCCTTCTCCAATTTATTTTACAGATGGTGTAATTGAGGCAAGCAGAATTAAGTGACTTGCTCAGGCTCTCACAACTTGTACATGTCTGAGGAAACATTTGAACTCAGGTCTTCCTGACTCCAGATCCCATGCTCTATGCACTGAGTCACCTATCTTCCCCTCATGCAGAATGTGAGTTGCTAACTTACATAGGTAAGCATGTGCTACACTGAAATACTGGGTTTAACTATGCAAAACTGAACAGTTCAAATTTCAATTGCACCTTGAGGACTGAAAAACATTTTACACAAAACAAGTAGTATGAGCATAATTACACCCAATTTTACAGATCAGGAAACTGAAGTATATAGAAAAGGAAAGAGAGGTACCCAGGATCACAAAGCTAGTAAGAAGCATGGATAGACACAATAAGAATAAAAACAATGGCCAAACTCTAGTCCATCATCCAGTTGTTCCTAGATCATCTAAAATGTTTATGTATTCTTCAGTGATCTGGTGGTAGCTATATGGAAACTAAGGAAGAAAGTGACATAAAAGCATTCTGTTTTTAAGCAAACTGATTTAAACTTGAGCAAGTATATGACCTTCTGTGGGTCTCAGTTTCTTCATTTGTAAATTTTTTAATCAATGGAACACTGAATTTTAGATTGTGAGGGACCACCATAGTCATGCAGTCTTAACCTTATTAGAAAAAGAATCTCCTCTGGACTATGCCCTACAGGGAGTTAGCTAGCCTTGGGGTGATCCTTTTTCTCTGAAAAGAAAACCATTCTGCCCAAAGGCAGCCATTGCTATGTTTGAATGACTAATTATTAGCAAGACTTTTCAAGCATCAAACCTATATTCACCTTTTTGCAGCTTCCACTTATTGCTCTTTGGTTTTCCCCTTTTAGAGAAGTTAGGCAAGGATGAAAAGAAGAAAGGGAGAAAAGGAAGAAAGGAGGAGACAGAGGGAGATAAAAGAGGGAAAGAGTATTTATTAAGTGTCCACCACATGCCTTTGCAAAGAGGATTATCATATTTTATCATATATAGGTTGATCTTCACAATAGCTCTTTGAGGCAGGTGCTATTATTATCCCCACAATGATCACTGATAATAAACAAGTAAACACAGAGTCTGTGTGACTTGTTCATAGTCCTATAGCCAGTGACCAGTTCAAATCTTGGCTGGGACAAACATTCTGCAACCTTCCAAAACTCACTTAACATCTGTTTGCCTTAGTTTCTTCCTTTGTAAAATGGAGGGTAGGAAGTTGGATTCAATGATCTCTAAGGTGCCCTCTAGACTGATAACACTAATTCTAATACCTCTTCCCCTTGAGGGTTCTTCAAATACATGAACACAGCTATCATGCTGCCCCTGAGTCTTTTCTTCTGTGGGCTAAACATTCTTTGTTGCTTCAACTGACCATATGGCATAGACTCAAGGTCTTTCACCATCCTGGTTGCTTCCTCTGTAAAGGTTCCTCCCAGATCTAAATTTTATAATGATATTAATGTATATCCCAAAGTTAATATTTTGAAATAATAATTCTTTCTCCTTTCATACAACTTTGCCTACCCTGTATCAACCATCTAGTTATTTACATGCTGACCCTCTCATCCCCCATTAGAATATTTGTTCTTTCTGTCTGCCCTTTGATCCAGCCATAGAACTCCTGGGTTTGTATCCCAAAGAGATAATAAGGGAAAAAACTTGTACAAAAATATTCATAGTTGCACTCTTTGTGGTGGCCAAAAATTGGAAAATGAGGGGATGCCCTTCAATTGGGCAATGGCTGAACAAATTGTGGTATATGTTGGTGATGGAATACTATTGTGCTCAAAGGAATAATAAAGTGGGGGAATTCCATGGAGACTGGAACAACCTCCAGGAAGTGATGCAGAGTGAAAGGAGCAGAACCAGGAGAACATTGTACACAGAGACTGATACACTGTGGTGCAATCAAATGTAATGGACTTCTCTACTAGCAGCAATGCAATGACCCAGGACAATTCTGAGGGACTTATAAGAAAGAACACTCTCCACATCCAGAGGAGGGTCTGTGGGAGCAGAAACACAGAAGAAAAACAACTGCTTGATCACATGGGTTGATGGGGATATGATTGGGGATGTAGACTCTAAAGGATCACCCTAATGCAAATATTAATAATATGGAAATAGGTTTTGATCAATGTCACATGTAAAACCCAGTGGAATTGCTCCTTGGCTATGGGGGTAATGGGGAGAGGAGGGAAAGAACATCAATCATGGAAACATGGAAAAATATTCTAAATTAATTAATTAAATAAATTTTTTCAATTAAAAAAAATAATGTTTGTTCTTTGAGGACAGGAATTAAATTTTACTCTTTACCACAGCTTAGCACAATGGCAAATGACGAATGAATTCTGGTTGACTAAGTAACAGACAGCACTTTGTAGGAGAAAGAATGTTGGACTTGAAATCAGAGAACTGGAATGAAATATGCCTCTAACATAGCAGCAGCTATGTTATATGACCAAATAACTTCATTTCTCCAAACCTCTGTTTCCTCCTCTATAAATAGCAAGCTGTCCCTTTAAGATTATTATGATCAAATAAGACAAATATATGTTCAGTTCTTCACACACCTTAAAATTCCATTTTGTATTTCAGTTTATAAAACTATTAGAATTTATCTAGAAACTTGATGCAAACAGTAATGACTATACTAAAAGAAATATACATAATAAATAAAAATTAGTAATAAAATAAAAAATATAAATATAAATATTTTTAAATAAAAATAAAGTAATAAAAATTAGTAATAAAAATTAAAAAGTGAAACTATATAGGAATAGAGAATGGATGTAGGACTAATTTTGATTGGAAGAAATAATCCTTGAAAGACTTCTAGGGAATAGAAAGAGAAGCGTATTTGGCGTCAGAGGATCTAGGCTTGAAACATGGCTATCCCTTTGCAACCCTGAGCCAAGATTGGCCTCACTTAGCTAAACCAGGCCTCAGTCTCTTCATCTGTAAAACTTCTACATTTCTGGGACTCAAAGGGCTTCGTTCCCAGCTGGCTGGGTTGCCTGTGAACATTTCCTCAAACTAGCTGAGAGGAAGGCTGAGGATGAAAGCCTGATGTGATGTGATGGGGTCTTGCAGCCCTTCACCCCAACTGGCCCAAAGAGTCTGCCAGGATTTGCAGCTCCTCAGAGAGCTCGAGAACATTGCTGGGACTGAGCCGCCTGATTATTGCAGCTGTCAGCGTGCTGTCCTGGCTCCCTGTCTGTCACTCCAGTCAGCTGAATGCCCACATTGACAGGCTGTGAGGTCAGCACACTGTTACTTCAGGATCAGGAAGCACAATGAGAATCTGGTCTATTTTGAAGTTTCCATTTTCCCTCCTCTTCAAAATCACTCAGGTTAATAATACCAAGATGGGCAGGCACAAGCCCGTGTGGCTTTCAGGGGACCCGGCTCAGGAGAGGTGAGGGGAGTGAGTGGAGATTTCCCTCACTGGCTGTTAGAGCTGAAAGGGGACAATAGAGGGCAAGATGAATTCTCTGCACTCCAAAAGTCAATCAGGGAACTCCTGCTGACAGATGAATTCTTTCCATTAAGTGGAAAGAGATAAAGTCAGAATTTCTCTGAGAAAAAACATCCAGCAGTTCAACCTAAAGAATTAAAACAGGTGCGTTCTTTTAAATTATTATCCCAACATGGGATGCTATAAAAACCTCATGGGAAAAGGAAGACCCATTCGCATGTGGCCTCCAGGGGAAAATATAATATTTCAAAACTTTCTATGCATGGAGAGCCCACCCATAGATTGTCTCCCTTTTCCAGTCTCAACTTTTGAAGAAACGGTATGCATTTTTGTACTTTGTAACCCCCAGAGCTTAACACAGTTCCTGGCACTTAGGACCCCAGGATCATCTATTTAGAGCCAGAAGGGATCTTGAGGACCATCCAGTCCAGCCCTCATTTTACAAAAAAGAAAACTAAGACTGGAAGAAATTAAATATCTTGCTAGTAAGGTTTTAAGATAGAATTTAAACTCAAGTATTCCTGACTCCAAGTCTAGCATTGGTTCTGTTATGCCACCTACCTATCTCTAATACGTGCTGACTGAACGAATGAGAACCTAAATTTTGCTGTTGTTGTTTTGTTTTTCAGAATCTCTACAGCTTTGCAAGATCCATGTGGGGCAACATTTGAACTAATTCCACTAGAATATCTTACCCAGCAAATTTCTTCCATGTGTCAAACAGAAGCTTTTTTTTTTTAAATACATGAAGAAACTGACCACACTGACAACTCTTCTATTAAAAGCAATTCAATTTCCACCCAGGATGTTTCCCTCTATGACTATTGGGGTCCTCCTAATCTTCAGTAGATTGTGGCTATGTCCATCCCTCCAGGGACCTCAGCTGACAAAGCCCACCCCTCTGATGTAGACGTCTGCTGTCCTCAGCTGGAAGCTTTTCTTGGGGGCTCATAAACTAATTGAGATATACTAATGGTCATAGTCACTGGAGGACCAGAGCTACCCTGATGCTCTGGATGTGGTTGCCATTTACTAAATAATGTATCTGTGGAATTGAATTGATTATCCTTTGCAATAACAAAGATGAGTATAAGGCTAGAGTTATTTCATAACTCTCCCTGGCAGAGCCCATGACTATCACACCAGAAATTCCCCATTACTGCATAGAAATCAATAAATCAACCAGCATAGAAACTCCATTTAACCCTTGAGCAGTTTCCTTGGAATTCTTGTCTAGCTGCATGAAAATCCCCAGCATGGGGGGGTTCTAGATAGGGTTACCCAAAACCCTTCTGCCTTTCCTATTTATACTATTGAGAATGGAATCTCTTCTCTAAGATAATATTCTCTCACTAGTCCAAGAGCTGGCAAAGCATACCAAATGTTTCCTAATTTGTTATATTTCTAGGATAGGATTATTCACATCTCTTATCTTTAGCAATTCCTATATCATGCACCTCATCAGAGTGCTGCCATTTTCCAAAGACAGCTTAGACTGGGACATTGAGTAGAGAAGAAAGAAGAAGGGTAAAGGAGAAAATAGAGCATAGATACATGCTTTTTGGTCAAATTTGGGTCAAATAATTTTGATTTACTGACCAAACAGTGTTAGTTTGAGGTAGGGAGAAATGAATACCATTGGCTACTTCTTTCATTTGCCACTGCATATTGTGGGGAGAAAGAAAGGAGAAAAGCATAAAGAAAAAGAAAGCCAGAATAATAGGACATAGAGCTGGAAAGGATTTTGGAAGCCATTTCATCTAATACTCTCATTTTACGGATTTGGCAACTAAGCCCAGAATGGTTAAGGGACTGGCCCAAGGTCACTCAGTGATAATGCTAGAAGTCACACCCTGTCCCTCTGTTTCTAAATCATAAGCTATATAAAAAGAATTCCAGAGATCATCTGTCTAAGCCTCTTCATCTCAAAGATGAGGAGATTGAGTACCAGGGATGTGAAACTTGACAGCTTGTAGAGGGAAAGAGAAGCAGCTGAGGCAAGATTCCCTTTTGTGTCCTTTGATTCTAAATCTACTGCTCTTTCTGTCACAAGAAATTAAAGATAGAGCCAACCCAGAAGTCAAGAATTGAAATTAAGGCCTCAAACAGGTAACCTAATGCTATCACACATAATCGCCCTGCCCTTTGCTCAGGCGAATCAAATTAGTTTTGTCACTTCATAAAAATAAAGTAATCAGCTGAACCAGTTGTTCCTGAAGACACAGTTTAAGAGAGATCTCGCCCACTTATGTGCCCATCACTGCTGGGCAGAATTTTAATCAAGATACAGATGACTTTATCCCCCTCCCCATTCTTTTCCCATTGGAGCCTAACATAATGGATTTCTAGTGTGGGCAGGGTTTAAGGAAAACCAGAAATTAATAGCCTTGGAAGAATTTGAGCCTAAATCCTAATGGTTGAACTTGAATGCATGTGACAAAACTTGTCATTTTTGAACAGGTCTGCCCAAGATGAGAGGTTTTAGATATTCTCTTTTATCTTTTACTTTTCTCTTCTGTCAAGTTTAATTATCGTAACCATATTTTGTCCCCCTGCCAAGAGACCCTAAGGGCAGCAGCACCATTTTTAATAAATCAAATAGATCAAATCAAATAAATAAATGATTCAGGTGGAAAAGGGCAAAAAAGTTCCAGACAAACTCGGCAACTTAGCACAGCTCAAGTTAAAAACTGCATAATCAGCAGAGTTCTGGAGGTTTGCAGGGGATGAGGCAAGGCTTTTACGTAGCACTAATTATGGCTCCAGTTTGAGAAACATAAAATGGAATGGAAAAAAAAATACTGATGGGAAAGTTAGCCACAACTATCACTCCAGAGAGCCTCATTTCTCATAACTTTAAAAAAAATAGAAAAAGTAGCTCTTTGTGGTGGTTTTGTAAGAGTGGGCAATTTCAGGAACATTCACCTCCATTTTTTTTACAATTACAATATAGTCATTCCTCTTGCCTCAAATACACACCAAAAAGTCACTTTCTTATGGGTAAAGGTGGTTTGTTGGCTTTTATTTTTTTTTCTATAGAAGCATTGTGCCTGTGTCCTTGAGCAATTTCATTAAATGTCCTCATTTTATTAGCACAGAAATACTGTTTGGCTACAAAACCCACGTATTCCCATGTTTTTACTCTCTAGATTTGTTCAATATCAGATGGGGATTAGCTCTTACAAGTGTAAAGCACCTTCAGCAATGTACTTCCATTTATTGCTTCTCTAGAATTGCTGGGATTTTTAAGTTTTACCATCTGTCCTGGTCTAAACTAAAGCTGAATTAGGAGGATAAGCTTTCACTGTCGTTGCTGCTACTGTTGTGCCTTTGTTAAACAGAGGGGGGAAAGAGAGAGAAAAAGGAGAGAGTTGTACAAAATTATGTCCTACCTCCAAAAAGATGGCGTACGATCCAATGATGGAGCTAAAGGTGGCCTTGAATCATCAGTGAGATCCTCTTTCTTCTGTTCACTCAAGGAGAAGTTAAAACAATCAGACATGAGAAGACTTGCATCAATCAGTCAAAAGGAGAAGCTAAATATTATAAAAATGATGCTTCTTCCCAAGTCTATAGATTTATTGTCACATCAATCAATCTGATATTTTATACAGCTAGACAAAATAATAACGAAATTTATTTGGAGGACAAAGAGGTCTAGAAGGTCAAGGGAAATAATAAAAAAGTATAAATGATGAGAAAAGAAAACTTAGCTCTCCAAGTATATAAGAAAGCAGTAATCATTCAAAGAAACTGAACTCAATATTCTAGTGTTCGATTAAACTGAAAACGTTAATAGCATAGTTAAGGCTCCTTATTCAACAAGAAGTGCTGGAAATATTGTTAATCAGATTGGAAGAAATTCAGTTTATATCTATATCTTACACTATTTACTACAATAAGCATAAAATGGACATATATAACCTGAATATAAAAAGACACAAAAAATATTAAAAGGATAAGATTGGATATATTTTACAGATATGACTAAAGATAGAATTCGAAACCAAATAAGACATAGAAGAGTCACAAAGGATAAAATTAATAATTTTGTTTATGTGAAATTTAAAAGTTTTGCCATGAATAAAATAGGAAAAGAAAAAAGCCATCCATTGAGGGAAAAGCCTTTAAACAAAATATATCTGATTAAGGTCCTAATATCCAAGATACAGAGAAAGCTAATAAAAATACTCAAAAATGAAATTCATCACCCAAGGTGTAAGTTGTCAAATAATATGAACAAAAAAGTTCTCAAAAGAATGGAAAATTATTAATAATCATGAAATAATAATAATTATTATATAATGCTTTAAAGTTTACAATGCATTATACAAATCCTATCTCATGTTATCTTCACAACAATGCTGCAAGGTAGGTGCTATTCTTATATGCTATCTACTGATAAGAATTGAGAAAGACATAGGATAAGTGACTTGTTCAATGTCACATAGCAGTAGCTGACTGAGGCTGGATTTGAACTTAAGTTTTCCTGATTCCAGGCTCAGCATTCTAACCCCTATTCCACCTAGCTGCCAAACCAAATGCTTGCTACAAAACACTAACTCAAATCAAAACACTTTTAAGATTTCACCCCTCTCTTAGCAAATTGTCAAAGATGATAAATGATGTATGACCCTGGGCAAGTCACTTAACACCCATTGCCCAGCCCTTACCACTCATCTGCCTTAGAACCAATATGTAGGGCTGATTCTAAGACAGAAGGTAAGAGCTTTTTTTTTTTCCAAGTTCTTAAACTATCTATATCTTTTGACATAGATCACAGTCTTAGGTAGGTACATAATTCAAAGAATTAAAAGGAAGCTTTCGTATTAATAGCTGTGCTTTTGTGGCAACAAGGAACTGAAGACAAAACAAAAAAAAACTAAATTTATTAAGGAAAAATTGTGGCATGTGGATGAAATAGAATATTCCTGCATCATAAGAAATGATGGAAGAGACGAATTAAGAGCAGCCTTTCAAGACTTACATGACCTGATATGGACTGAAGTAAACAGAATCAGTAAATCATTTTTAAAAATAAGAAAAAACATTGTTAGTAAAACAAAAGCAGAAATCTTTAGAAGACTTAAGAACTCTGATAAATGCAATGATCAACTCACCCTACAGATGACCCATGACAAAGTTTGTTGCTCGTCTCCTAACAGATCTTATGAACCAGAAGTCCATAAGGCAATCTATATGAAAAACATTTCAGAGAAACATGAATCCACAAAGAAAGATAAATGAAAAGTATATAAAATGACATATGAATGAAGTAATGAGAACTAGGCTAACAATATGCACAGTGACTACAAAAATATCCAGGGAAAGACTAAAAAAAAAATCCCTAATGCTTAGCCCCAGAAAAGAGTTGAGGAAATTTACCTGTCTACATTCTTAGAGTGTAGGGGACTACGAGTTTGAAATATTGTAGATATTATCAGATGCAATAGATGTGATGGTTTATTTTTCAACCACTTTACTCAACCTCTTGTTTATCCTTTGTTGTGAGTGATGACTCTCTGGTGGTGTTGAAGGAAGATAAATATATTCTGAAGAAAATTCAAGAAATAGCAATAAAAAAAATTTAATTGAGATTAAATCTCCCTATCTCACCCAGGCTAGAAGCTCATAAGGGACTGATTTCACTGCTATTTGGTACATAAGATCTTACTAGCTCTGGTCAAAAATGAAACAGGCTCTGTCCTTAAAGAACTTACATTTCAAGGGAAATCGCATCTACATATGTATTTGTACATATGCATTATACACTTATGCATATACAATTACAAATGGACTCATCTTTGCATAATGTTTTTAGTGCATGAAATAAATACACAAGAGTACAAAGGAAATCAATTACACTGAAATATAGTTATGAAAATAGTTTTAAAATAAATTCAAGGACTCTGAATCAATAACCTCTGATTTAGACAATGGCACTTGAATAGAGTTTTGAAGGGAACTGGGGATTCTAAGAGATAACAGAGGGAAGAGAATACATTCCAATCATGAGTGATGGAGTTTTGGGCATGAGGACTGACAAGAAGGCTAACAAAACTGGACCTTAGAGTACACGAAAGAGAGTAAAGTATATTATATAGAAACTTAATTTAACTACAAAGCACAGTGAGACAGAAAAGAAACATGATCCTCTGATCCTAAGGGAGATGAATGGACCTAAGTTTCAGGAGAAAGAGAAGATATATATTCCAAAACACACATAGATAAAATATTAGTGACAGAAATAGAGGCTATAGCAAATTTCTGAAAAGTTAGGACAAATCAATAAAGATGCCTTTCTCAGGGTCTCCTTGGACTATTCTTGCTGGTATGGTTTGGAACTCTTGGTTAGGGAAAAAATGACAAGAGATTCTTTGACACAAAAAAGAAAGAACTTTGAGGGAACAAAAGCAGAAAGGAAATGTTCTCTGAAATTCCTGCTATGCCAGAAAAACCCATAAAATGAGATCAATCTATTAAAATTATTTATTAAGTACTTACTATATTGTAAACACTAGAAATAGAGAAAAATAGAGCAGTTGTTCCCTTCAAGGGATTTATATTCTATAAGAACAATCAACTAAAACTACAATTCATGAGGCCCCACTAGTACATTTATCTTTCGACCAGATGACGCAGTTAGCTCAATGCAAAAGCATTTATTGAAATGACATAGAAAAAAATAGGGGGCAGCTGGGTGGCTCAGTGGATTGAGAGTCAGGCCTAGATACAGGAGATCCTAGGTTAAAATCTGGCTTTAGACACTTCCCAGCTGTGTGACCCTGGGCAAGTCACTTAACCCTGTGAAGATTGGATTTAGCTATCTCCTGATAGCTGTTCCTTTATTGTGAAGATTAAATTGTAATCCTCTGATTTTAACAATGAAGGTACTTAGCTCTTCCTTTATTGGGAAGATTGAATTGTAATCTACAATTGATTTTTAGATTTTAATCCCCAAAAGGTCATAACTCAGCATTTTAAGTAGACCTACCCAGTTTAACAACAAAAGGTGTTAAGTAATTGCAAAAGGTGAACTAACCAAAAAAGGTGTTAAGTAACCCCAGAAGGTATAATCTAACCAAAGAAGGTGTGAACTAAAGAGTAGGCAGTCCTGGAAAAGGGTCTGCTGTTATTGGTAGACATGAAATTTAGGGGAGGTGATATAAGAGAAAAAGATCTTTAAAAAAGAGGACCAGAGGCCAGAAGAAGATATTCAGTTCGATTATATATATATATATATATATATATATATATATATATATATATATATATATATATATATATATATATATATATATATATATATATATATATATATATATATATATATATATATATGTAGATTCAATTCCAGGAGATCAAAGAGCTCTCTGACTCAGAGGAGAGACTGGAAGACAGACACTCAGACTTCTTTCCATTTATATGGTCGGTCACCATTGGTGAGTGAAAGGCTGACTTAGGGACCCTGCCTTTCTCAGAGAAAGGCCCATTGTCTTGAGACTCTTTTCCCTGATTAGGGCCTTAGTATTTCTACCTGGCTCAGAGGAAGCCGGAGTTTCCTCTCTCTCTCTCTCTCTCTCTCTCTCTCTCTCTCTCTCTCTCTCTCTCTCTCTCTCTCTCTCTCTCTCTCTCTCTCTCCCTTAATATTGTCCCTCTATTGTAAATAAACTACCATAAATTCCACTTACTTTAGTAATTCATTTTGGGATTTAGAAATTAAAACCCTGATGACCACCTATAAATATTCAGAGTCCAACCACAATTAAATTTAACAAACCCCATTCATTGCCTAGCCCTTACCACTCTTCTGCCTTAGAGCCAATACACGGTATTGGCTCCAAGACAGAAGGTAAGGGTTTAAAAAAAATAGGAAACAAAATCCTAGAACACTCTTGTACAAATACAGAGAACATCAATGGGACTAGTGTGCACCTAGATCGAGTATCCTAGTAGAGAGTAGAGAGTCACACATTTTGTGAACATATATGCCCAAGGAAATTCATGCCTTCAATGTTTCAATGTCCTAAAAACATTTCTTTTCTCATAATTTTCCCATTCCCTATCATTAGCCCCAGACAAATGACCTTTCTGGAAAGGTCAGACAGATGGTCTTCCTAGCATGTTTCTTTCTATAGCTCAAATCCTACTGCCAAGATTAATTTTCTTGACTCTGAAACTGGATTCTGAGAGGGTTCTTTGTTGGGTTCTTCCTCCAAAATTAGCTCTCTTCTTAATTGCCAGAGAGTATTCTCCTTCCTTGACTGACATAGCTCTTTCAGTCTTAACTGACTCCTTAGAATGTCATGCTTTTTAGAAAATACCAGATATATGGCTCATCCTTTTGCCAGACAATTAAGTAATTCTTTAATTCCACTAAACTGATGAAGGATTTTCTCCCTTCCTTCTAAAGAAACAAAAAAATATAAACACTATATGTAGTGCTTATATTTTGTTGTTTCTTTTATATATATATATATATATATGTCTATGAATGAATCATTTCCATTCTGCATTCCTCACAACCTACAAATAGATCATTCAGGTTGTGAGCTACTTAAGGATAATCCTTTACAAAATACAGGATGATTCATTCCAAACTGGAAAGAAGAACATCCTTTACAAGGTGCAAAGTTGTTTACCATAATATTTTATTTTCTCTGTTACCAGTCCATTACAACTTTAAGTTCATCAGTTGGATTGGGAGATTTGATCAGAAGTCACCTCATCAACTCCTCCCTTTCCCCCTACTAGTCTTTCAAAGCCAATAGTCTTCTATTATCCCCACAAATTGTTACTATTCTTTACCTCCTCAAATAATCATGAATTTACTTATTCATAAATGTTGCAAACTTACTGAATGTAAACTCCATGTGGGCAAGGACTATTAGGCTTGTATTTGAATTATCCATGCCTAGTACATTTACTTTTCCTTGATTTACTGGCTTAGGAAACTTCTGGTAAGGGAATTTCCTTTAACAATGCATATTCTCAACTATTCTGAGATTTGTAGTTTCGCGGGGTCCCTGAGAAGTTAATTAACCTGATGGGAGTCATAAGGATGGTTATGTATCAGAAGCAGACTATTACCCCAGATTTCTCTGATTCCCAAAGTGGCCCTCTATTCACTATGCTATGCTGCCTCTGAATTTTTGTTCAATTGAAAGGTCTTGAATAGAATAAAGAGTAGTGGGTTTGGGGTGCTGAGAACATGGGTGTGAATCTTCGTTCTTCTCCCTTCTTCTGTGACCTTGGGCAAGTCTCTTCATCTCTCTGGACCTTAGTTTCCTTGTTTGTGTAATAAAGGGATCATACCACTACATGAGTTCTAAGGACTCTTCTGAGACCAAAACCTATAGAGTTTACCTTAAAGAGTTTGGAGTTTATTTGATAGAACTGAAAGATAAGAGGTCAAAGGAGTAACACAAGCAGCTGTAAGCATAAAACAAGGTAACATGGTAATGTCATGAAGAAAGGAATGGGTTAAAGTCTTCTAATATTTCAAAAATAAAATTTACCATTTCAATTGGTTGTGACATCATCAAAGGAAAACCAAATGAATGTGTTAGAGACTAGACTCTTGAATGGCTCTGGAGGTTAAACTAGATCACCTTTAAGCTTCTTTACTACAATAGGCTTCTCTGATTTTGATCAATCAAGTTCCATACTTATCAAGCACCTGAATGTTCAGCCTCAAGTCTGATATTTTCTGGGATTACCAAAAGAAAAAAATAAGTTTAGGAGATAGTGTCATTGGCTCAAAAGTTTCTAGTCTTATTGAAAATATACTACACATTAAATTACTAGGGAATAATCCAAATGGTTCCTGGAATATACAAGTCTAGGTTGGAAGCAAAGTATGAATAATGGCCCTGAAGTTTAACTAATCCAGAAAACACACTGATATTAACAAAGATTTGACAATGTTAACCAAGAGGGGAGAGTATTCCTATCCAACTGTGTCTATGTTTAGATACTTCACTGGCTTAGCTGGATTTTCCATTATAGGACTGCTAGCATTAATGGATCACCTTAAGATTTGCAAAGCTCTTGGGGACAGCTGGGTAGCTCAGTGGATTGAGAGCCAGGCCAGCTGTGTGACCCTGGGCAAGTCACTTGACCCCCATTGCCCTTACCACTCTTCTGCCTTGGAGTCAATACACACGGAAGGTAAGGGTTTAAAAAAAAAAAAAGATTTGCAAAGCTCTTTGCAAATGTATTATTTTCTCACAACAATCTTTAACCCCAGGCGTTTTTACCATTCCCATTTTTCAGGTGAGAAAACAGAGAAGTCAAGTGACTTACCCAGGATACAGCTAGTAAATGTCCATAACCAGGTATTTAAATTTATATAATCCTAACTTTAACTCCAGGGACTTATCTAATGTAGCCTCCACTGCCTAAATAGAACCACACAGTATGCTCCTTTCTAGGCAAGTCATAATTATGAGGCTTTTCCACCAAAAGTTGTTTAGGTGATATAAAGGACATATTGAATTCTTGGAAATAACCAGAAAACAAGCTGGTTCTCAGGATGCCTAACAGAGTGCCGTTAAAGACAGGGTCTAATGACAAATGCATAAGATATGAATTAACACCTTTTCTTGTACAGAGCACTACACTGGATTCCAGGTGAATTATAAATTTTAAATAAGACAATGTTCTTGGTTGTAGAATTTACAGTATAATAAAGGGAGGGATCTGACACATATATAAAAATTATTCTAAAAATAATGCAAGAAAGCGGCTTAAGGGAAGGGATGTCATGGCCTACAAGATATTACTCCTGATTGAAGAAGAAAACCTGTTGCTAGGGGCTCATCAACACTTTGAAGAAGAGTATTAGCAGATTTTTCAATTCTCACAAAGGATAGAGAAATCTTTGACTCTGAGGCCAGATGAAAATCAGGAAAGAAGACCCTTGCCTGAGTGCACAAATGAGTTTGGGTAACACTCTAGGGACTGAGAGAAAGAAGACTGGGTGGAAATCTTTTTGAATGATTTGAGTAAGGACTTTCAGGCTGCTTAGAAAAACATGTTACTCCAGATACCTTGGCAGTTGTGATGGACATGCTCATCCAATTAAATATAAAACAGGAGAAGAGGAAAAATTTTGGGGATGTTGATGGACAGACCACAGAGATCACAGCCTCCAGGGTTGGCAATTTGGAGCACGTTACAAGTTACTCTTTAAGTATTAAAGCCTGGATCATCTGACCAGCCAGTGTCAGTGATTCAGAGATCAGGATTCAAGAAGAGCCCATATACAAAAAAGCTAGAGTGGGGAATCAACCACTCAAAACCAGCCAGAGATCTCAGTTTTATTAACTATGACTGTATTTGACCCCTCTAGATCCAAATTTCCAATATGGCAACCAAGATCTCTTGGCCAAATCATCTCTGTTGGAAATATAGGAAATATCCTTCACCAAGGCTTGAACCAGAGAAATAGATCTGAGATCTGTCTCATGACTGTACCCTAAGCAAAAGCTGATCCTAAGAAAAGGACTGAAAATTGAAAGCTGAGATTGGAAAAGGGCAGTGAAGAAGAAACACCCATGAATAGGACCTCTAAATTTAGGCTTTCATCCCAGTTGGACAGAATCCAGCAAGATAGAAGGACAAAAGAAATACTGAAATGCTATTTAGCTGTACTAAAGCTCACTAAAGAGAGAGATAGAAATGGAGCCTTTATAAATGTCAGAAGGAGCTTAACTAGGAACCATCAAGACAAACCATCAAAACCCATTCGTAGCCGACCTACGAGCCCAGCAGATGTCAATTGGATAAACTAATGCAAAGTGACTAAGCAAGGGACAGCACCCCAGCTTCACTCTGCCCCATCTACCATTTAAGTTCTTCCTTGAAGCTAGTTTGGAATATAGCTAACTCCAAAATAATTTTCGTGAGCCAAGGACATTAGAGATTTGAAAGGCTTTTACTTATCACAACTTAAATATCAAGGAATCCTTATCAAGATAAGTGAAATGTATTTGGGGAAAGAAAAAAGATGGCTTTAGGGGCTTCTATTCAAGTCAGATAAGAGCCACTGAAATTGGCAAAAGCTAAAAATGTGGTAATCAGCTTTAGGCATGCTTTGGCTGGGCCATACCATCAAAGAATGATGATGTTGCCTTGGAAGAAGTTGCCCCAGAAGTCAAGGAAGGCTCTAGCAAATGGGAAATGCTCAATAGAAAAGAGTCCAGCAGTAGCAAAGTGGAGAAGTCCAGAACCTCGTCTGCAAATAAGCAATAGCCACAAATATGGAGGGAGAGGAGCATAGCAGTGAGTCATACCTAGTTTCTGGGAGACAAAGCACTGTTAGTCAATGAGAAGACCCACTGGCTAGAATCAGAAGGATGCGAGTTCAAATACTTCCTTAGACACTTTTAGCTGTGTGACCTTGCGTACCTCACCAAACCTATGTTTGCCTTAGTTTTCTATAAAAGGGAGCTAATAATAGCACCTGCCTCCCAGGTTGCTATAAAGACAAAATTGGATAATTGTAAAGTGCCTGGCACATTGCAAGTACTATATAAATGTTAGTTGTCATAATTATTATTATGAGGTATTCTAGCCAAGATACAACCCAGGGATCATAATTTGCTGACACACTTCTTCTGTTCTACTTCTATATAGATTTGGGAATCTTTGCTAGATGATAACCTTTTGTGTAAGGGAAAAAATTACCGTGCCGTGCTATTCTGCCCCCAAAGGGTAAGAATAATTACAGATTCTCAAGTTTCCAAAGCATTTTAAAAACATCTTTTGAACCCTACAACAATACCAAAAAAAGATAGATGTTATGGTGAGTATTATACCCATTTTATAGATGTGAAAAGTGATTTCCCAAAAAATTAAGGGATACCCATAGATATCCAGCTGGTGATTTTCATATGAAGCTATTTGGATGCAGTATCACCTGAGATCCAATCTCTCTATGAGCCATGTCATGAAACCTGGAAAGATCAGTGATGCTCTCATCTACAAGATGAGATCTACAATCTACAAGAGCAGATTCTGTTTTATTTGATTAAGCCACTTTGCCTTGCTTAGGTTGCCTGCCCTCAAAGAGATTATATTCTAGTAGACAACATTTACACAAATCACAGAGATTTTAGGGGTCACTACATTAGATATGTGCTTGATTAGGCAGATTCTTAAAGTCTCTGATTTCCTAGAATTTACCCTCGGATGTGTTGTTTTGAAGCATATGGTGTATGATGTTGCCTACAGTTAAAAGAGCCAAAATACTTCAACAGTGGACTAGTGATGGTTTTCCCAACTCTACACTAGGAAACATGACTTCCAGAGCTGTCCTGTCAACATGAAGCTTCACACACAGGACAGTAGGCAATGTCATGGCAGGGCGTATTTATAAGAAAGGAGGTTAGTTCAATAATGTGCAATATTTAAGAGAAAAAAAAAGAATCTATTTAGAAGAAGGTACAGTCACCTCTATCTGACATAAGGCAGGGAGTTAGTAACATTAGTTCTTTTTGTTTTCCTTCCTCAGTTCTCCAGGCACCTAAATAAGCATCTTGGAGGGGTTGAGGAAAGGGAAATTAGTCAACTACCTTTCTAACTGTTTAGAGTTCATCTTTCATGATTTCCCAAAAGATTTTTGGGTTTGGTGACAAGAACTCCAGAGGTAGGTGCCACCAGCTAGCTGCCCCAGGAATATTGCTGCTCCTTACTTCCCTCTGTTTCAGGAGACCACCTGGCTTCTTCCTTCTTTTCCTCTTTTTTCTCTCCTTTCCATCTCTTCGAGAATCTCAACCTCCTTTACCCATTTCCCCAGCGCTGATCTTCTCTTAGCTTTCTGACTTCCCTCAAAGGGATGAAATCCAACTCAAAGAAAGTGTCCTTCGTAACTTGGGCTCCCTTACAAAGCATCCAAAGAAAATTTTCCACAAACCTTGCCTGGAGGGCTCTTCTATAACTATGATGCAAAGTATGATGTGAGTGCAGGAAAAAAGTTCATAATGCTCAGAGAAATCACAGGAAGGAGAAATCACTTTTGGATGGGAAATAAAAGAAGATTTCATGGGGAAAAGAAGTCTTCAAGGCAGTATTTGAAATATAGATGGAATTTCATCTGGTAGAAATAAAGAGGGAGGGCTTCCTAGAGATAGATAATAACATGAATAAAGGCATACAAGTAAAAAAATCATGTAATATATCTGAGGAGATGGGACTATTAGACCTTAGAGTACCTGAAGGGGAAGTGTGGAAGAATAAGCCTGAAAGGAAAGGTTGATGTCAGATTTAAAAGACCTTGAATGTCAGATTATGGAATTTGTCTAGTATCTAGTAAGAAGCCATTGAAGGCTTTGAATATTAACAATCAAATGATAATTAGCTGCATTAATGGTGAATAAAGAAGAGTGGCATCATGGGCTATAGAAATAAGGACAGCTTCATGGAAGAGGTAGAACTAGCTGAGCTTTGAAGAATAGGTTGAATTTGACTAGATGATGGGAAAACCACATTCATTTCAGGGAGATGTTTGAATATATGTTTTTCCTCATACCAGGACATGGATATCATCATGTGATTCACCTACAGCCTTTTTTTTTTTCTTTCTGGATTATTCTGGGAGGCTGTGTGATATAGAAAAGAAGAGACTAGAAATCAAGAGATCCAGTTCAAGTCTCAGCTCTGTCACTAAAAAGTTTTGTAATCTTGGCTAAGTCACTTTCATTTTCTGGTCTCCAGCTTTCTCTTATAATAAAGTGACTAGTTTAGACTAAGGTACTTTCTAGCTCTAGTGATTTATAACTCCTCTCTTCTAATTTACAACTTCTTTAATAAAATATTGGATATACAAAATAATATTATTTAAAGGGTATGGATTTGATCATAGACCTACACCATCCTGAAGAAGGATTCTTCTTTTGTAAAAGGAAGGAAGGAAGGAAGAAAGAAAGAAAGAAAGAAAGAAAGAAAGAAAGAAAGAAAGAAAGAAAGAAAGAAAGAAAGAAAGAAAGAAAGAAAGAAAGAAAGAAAGAAAGAAAGAAAGAAAGAAAGAAAGAAAGAAAGAAAGAAAGAAAGAAAGAAAGAAAGAAAGAAAGAAAGAAAGAAAGAAAGAAAGAAAGAGAGAAAGAAAGAGAGAAAGAAAGAAAGAAAGAGAGAGAGAGAGAGAAAGAAAGAAAGAAAGAGAGAGAGAAAGAGAGAAAGAAAGAAAGAAAGAAAGAAAGAGAGAGAGAGAGAGAAAGAGAGAAAGAAAGAAAGAAAGAAAGAGAGAGAGAGAAAGAAAGAAAGAGAGAAAGAAAGAAAGAAAGAGAGAGAGAGAGAGAGAGAAAGAGAGAGAGAGAGAAAGAGAGAAAGAAAGAGAGAAAGAAAGAAAGAGGAAGGGAGGGAAGGAAGGAAGGAAGGAAGGAAGGGAGGAAGGAAGGAAGGAAGGAAGGAAGGAAGGAAGGAAGGAAGGAAGGAAGGAAGGAAGGAAGGAAGGAAGGAAGGAAGGAAGGAAGGAAGGAAGGAAGGAAGGAAGGAAGGAAGGAAGAAGGAAGGAAGGAAGGAAGGAAGAAGGAAGGAAGGAAGGAAGGAAGAAAGGAAGGAAGAGATAAATTTATCAAAGTTCCTGAACCCCCCTCCCCAAATTAAGAATCCTGATCTAGTAAAAGGCCCAAAGGCTGGAGAAATAACTCCATTATAACAGATACTACTCAAAGTCTTGAATTAGCAAAATTGGTCTAAGATGTTTTTCTCATCTCTTTGTCCAATCAATCAATAAACATTTTTTAAGCACTGTACTATATCCCAGACAATGTTTTATGTGATAGAGATAGAAAAAGGTAAAAGATAGTCTCTTCTCTCAAGAAGCTTACAATCTAATGGGGTAGGGGAAGGGAAAAAAAGAAAGCAATGTACAGGGCAAATAGGAAATAATTAATAGTGGGAAGGCATTGTAATTAAAAGGGATTGAGGAAGGCTTCTTTTAAGATGACGGATTTTAGCTGTAACTTAAGGGGAAACAGAAAGATAAGTAGCTTTAGTAGAGGAAGGAAAACATGCCTGGGGTGGGGGACAGCTAGAGAGAATGTTTAGAACTGAGAGATGGGGGGGGGGGCAGCTGGATAACTCAGTGACTCAGTGGATTGAGAGCTAGGCCTAGAAACAGGAGGTCCTAGGTTCAAATCTGACCTCAGATACTTCCCAGTTGTGTGACCCTGGGCAAGTCAATTGACCCCCATTGCTTGGGCCTTACCACTCTTCTGCCTTGGAGCCAATACATACTCCAAGATGGAAGGTAAGGGTTTAAAAAAAAAAACAAACTTTGAGATGGAGTGTTTTGTTCATGAAACAACCAGAAGTCCCATGTCATTGGATGTCTATGTTGGGGAATAAGATATTAAGAAGATTAGAAGAGTAAGAAGGAGCTGGGTAATAAAAGGTATTGTTGGTTCACCTTTCCCTTGGATCTCAGGGAGAACCATACTTAAGCATACACTAGCTTTTTCAATTCTTCTTCCTTTCATTCTCATACATCACACTAAATTCACCTTTCCCCTGTTTCATTTGCTCATTGACTGGTTTTCTAATCTTTTACAGAGTAAATTCTATTAAGGTGTTAATAGATGATAGTAATATGGGTGATTAACTTTCCCAAGGATATTTGCATTTTAAAAGGGTTTCCTTTAACAGGTAAAAACTTAAACCAGAAGAATTCCATGTACCAAAGCACTGTAGATGTAAAAGTCTTAAAATATAGTCCAAGACTTACATACATGATCCAGACATAGAAACAAAACATGAAATTCCTAAATAAAATTACAATATCATTATGCCAAATGAGATGTTCAGATAATGAAGGCTACAGAGAAGCTTGAAAAAGGGAAAGACTACTATGGCCATGAATAGGCTGGGAAAGAGCCATCAACTATGATGAGCCTTAAAGAATGCATAGGATTTAGATAGGCATAAAGGAAAATGTAAAGTCTTTACTGGAATGGATCAGTATATACAAAAATGTCAAATCAGGATTGAATATGGTGTGCATTGATGACCATGAAAATGGTGACTGACACTTTGAGGACTGCAATTAAGAAAGGCAAATATACCCTTCCCGTGTTATAAGGAGCTATAGATAGTCCATGGGTCTACTCCAGGGTGGTAATATATTTTTAATGTTATTATGTAACTGTCCTCCACTGAAGTATGCTTCAGATGCCTCCTTGAGGCAAGGAGGTGGTCTTACATACCCCCCCCAAAAAACTATGCCAATGGAGAATAAAATGCTGGTACATTTTACCAATCTGATAAAGCCTCAGTATGAGCTTCTAAAATGGAATGAATATGTTCTGTATGTAGGAAGACAAATCTTGCTGACAGGCTTATCAACAGAATATAGGCTACTGGCTGAATTCTTTTGGCTGCCCAAGATGATCGTATACTCAAATTTAAAGGGCTTACATTTGTATTCAAAGAAAGGAAATCTACGGCAATGAAACTATATATCCTTCCAGTACCAAAAAAAAATGAAGTACAGAGAAATGCATCTTACTCCATTCTTTCTCATCTACTTCTGTAGCACAGAATCACATACTGGAAGTTTCTATCTATTGCTAGAGAGAAAAATGATTGTGAGGTTGTCATATTTTCATTGTATAGTTTTTCTTACTTGTTTTTCCTTTCAACTAAAATGAAACTTCTTCCTCTTAAACTCTTTCTCTCCTCTCCAGCTGACATGGTTATGAGGTTACATTAGTAGGTCAAGAGAAACATGGCAAATACCTAAACCCACTTAAATTACTTATCAGTTGCCGAGAAAATAGTTTTATTTTATCAGTAGAGAGAAGGCAATAAAAACATTAGACAGATAGGCAGATAGACAGATAGATAGATAGAGAAAGAAAGAGAGAGAGAGTGAGAGAGAGAGAGAAAGAAGGAAAGAGACATGATGGAGATAATAGAAGATAGATCTAATAGATAAATAGTAGATACAGATATGATGGAAATAATAGATGATAGGTATCATAGAGAAATAGATGAGAGAGAAATTTGTTCAATTTAATAAATTTCTGAATTAAGCACTCCTGATTTAGTAAAAGGCCCAGATTGGATAAATCACTTCATGATAATAGAGGTATCAGAGTACTAGATATCAGGGCATCAGAGGTCTGGAAACAAAACACATTTGGAAAAATGATAATAGCATTGTTTCTTAATTTGCTAGTTGGCTAAACTCCTTTGAACTTTTCTATCATGCTCCCAGGAACTTCATTACCCTGCAAGATGGAATCAGTCTTGGTTCTCAGTCCTCATTAGTTCCCCTGCCTCTCTTACTGTTGGTTGGAGTGAAGATCTCCCCAAAGCTACATTTAAGGAGGATGCCCATGCCAATTATCTCTTTAAAAAGATATTCAGCTGCACTCCTTTGACCTCTTCCACCACACTTCCTTTACCCTTGTGTTCACTGACAACTCTTTTTCAGCTTCCTTTTATGTATGGTCTTCCTTGTAAGTTCCTTGAGGCTAGGGACCATTTTTTTTCTTTTTTCTATTTGTATACCCAGTGCTTAGTACAGTGTCTAGCACATAGGAAGTGTACAGAAAATATTTATTGAATTATTAACTAATAAGTATTTTCTCTTTTCCCCTATTTTCTTCCCTAGATCATAAATACTTGATCAGGGGCCATCTATATGCACCATCACCAAGCTGATATGAAATCAGGAAACCCAAATTCTAATCCAGATTCATCTACAAACACACTGAATGACTTTAGACTCATCATCTAACTTCTCATCTTCAAAATGAGAGGCTCAGATTATATAATTTCAAGGTCCCTTCCATTTTTTAACATTCTATAAATCTATCTCTAGTGTCACTTCATCTCCTGATTCTGCTGGTATTAAAAGAGTTCCCAGGAAAAGCTTTTCAGCAGAGCTCTAAATCTCTCTGGGTTTCAGTAGTTCTAGAAATTAAATAGGGATATGAAATCCAGCCCCACTTATATCACAAAAGGATTGAGATTTGAATGAGCTATATAGATGTCATTTAAATAAAATTATTACTATTTTTATGACCAGTAAAGTATATCCTATAACAAAAATCAACAGTGGTCTCTCTTGTATGTTCCTCTTTTACTGCTCTCTCTCTCTCTCTCTCTCTCTCTCTCTCTCTCTCTCTCTCTCTCTCTCTCTCTCTCTCTCTCTCTCTCTTCTCTCTCTCTCTCTCTCTCTCTCTCTCTCTCTCTCTCCCCTTTTCAAATTTCCAAATTTTCACAACTAACCCACTGCTGTCAACTCTTGCTTATCCAGTGACTTCTATTCTTTGTTGTAAGCACTTTCTGCCAGCATGTAGGAACAAGCAAAGAGAGGTTATGAAGTGTTTTAATTCTCTAATGTGTAAGCCATTACAGTAAAGATAAAAAAAAAGGCTTTGTTCAGTTATCTATAAATTTCAATTCTCCTTAATGCTCTGATCCCCCTCATCACAGATTGAAAAATAATTGAGAGTTGATGAAGTCAACAATTTCCTTGACCATGATTTCTAAAACTAATACTATTATAGTCACTTGAAACATGAATTAATTTGCATCGGTTTCTTTATCCTAGCAATTTATTATAACCTAAATACCATATGTACTTATCACTTATAAATTTGTACCTGAAAATCCATATTCAAGCTATGATCTTGTGATATCACTTTAAATTTTATATGAAATATGATTTTCTCCTGCAATTATACTTTCAGAAATTATCAAATGGCATCACTATAGCTAGTTCTCTATATGGACATTATACCTCACATCCTTCCTAATAGCTTCTTTGTTGATTTGTGTGTGTTCAAATTTTTTTTAGCTAATGTTAATATTTTACTTTAAGGTTGAAGTTTTAGAGTTGATTAAGTTGCTAATTTAGATACTGGTTATTCTTCCCCATCTTCTTTCATTCTCATTTCCACCATTTTATATAGACTCCTCACTTTACAGCAGTACCCACCTTTTTATCCACCTGGTTGGAATACTTCATCCAAACTGATTTATAGCCATATTTCCATCTGATTTAATGAAGAGATTGTGATGATGAATGCTGCCTTACATTCATGATTGTGCCTTCGTTGGGTTACATCAATTCACATTTAGTTTTAACCAGATATAGGAGTGGAAAAAAAGTAATCTTTTCTAAATAAAACCATGACAGATTTCCATTAGGACAGCAGTAGCCATGTAGAAGTGAAGTGAGGATTGTGACTAGATCTTTAAAATATCCATTCTCAATCAAATCAGGTCAACCTAAACCAATACAAACACATAAACTATCATCAGATGTCATATTCCAGGAACTGTCATGAGATATTAACTCTTTTTACAAGAAAACGTTACTTCCAGAATTTTAACTGTAATATTCAAATGTATATAGCTTTTATTAGGGAATGGAAGAAATCTAGCACTGAAAATTAGGGAAATATATTTGGTTCAAGGATCATAACTCCATAAGCCAGGAGTGAGGAGATTCTAACTCCACTGATACCAATCACAATGTTTCTTTGTGTGTGGGGATGGTGAGGTCAAAAAACTGATTGACCATCTGATGGTAACCAACTTTTCTTAGCTAAATCTAGTCATTAGATAGTGGGTAAATAGTCAAAGTGGCTATTTAGGGTCACATAGTGCTTTGCACAGTGCTTGGAACATGGTCATGCTTTTGCATCATATCTAGTTTTTTTTTTTTTCCCCAATTTGGCAAGTTTGATTAGAATGTATACTCTATTAGCATAATTCATAAGAACTCTGGGTCACATCTATGTATCCACAAACATATCAGTGACTTGCCCCTGCCAGAGATGACTGCTTCTTGTAATCAGCAGTGGACAGGGCAAAATTTGGCAAGGAGTGTACTTTTTTCATATTAGCTATATGATGCTTAAATTTAATACTGAGCCCCCACATAAATATCTTTCCTTATGATAATTGATTGCAAAATATCCCATTATGCAAAAAACAGGACAATTCCCTCTGTTCCCCCCAACATTATTATCTAGGGGCCACTTGGTTGGTATTTATCTACTCCCCCTAATATTGATGGGACCCACAATCACAGAGCATGAATACCTTCCCATAAGAGGCAGCCCTGTCAGGGCTATAACTAGGACTTCCAGTGCATGGTACTAGGTTTAATACCTCCATTTTTGAGGGAGTTTGTTTCAGGGACCATCCAAATGTCCAAATTTCTCCTACCTAGTGTGAACTTGTAACAGGATGTTCAACGAAGCACTGATTGATGTCAAAGACATATAATAAGCATAGCCCACTACCTGACACCCAGTAGGCACTTAAATACTAGAGATAATTGCTATTTTCATGATGCTTTCTATGGGTAGGCTGAGATTATAGAGTGAAATATTAGTCTATTCATTCTATGAGGGACTCTGTTTTTTCTCCCTAGTGACCATGCAAATGCTTTATTCTACTGTATCTTCTTGAGCATTATTTTAACTCCAGATCTATAAAATTATTTGCAATTGGCCACATATTATTACTGCCATGATAATCTTTAAGCATTTAAGATATATCTAATTCCTCTTTGTTTGGGTTTAGGTTTTTCCTCTTTAGGAGAGTCTTTTTCTTTCCCTTTTGTGTCTAGAAAACTTCAGTATGAATGAAAAATTACTTTATTAGATAGCATTACAGAGGGAATAATATATTCTTTTAATCAATACCAAAGCAGATAGACACAAATATACATACTTTTCATGTAAAGAGTGAAGAAGTAGAAACATATTTCAATGTCTTAAGCAAAGTGTTTTTACTGGTTTAGATTTTTTAAATAGTTGTCACTTTTCTAGTCTGAAAGAATGATAAATTATGGGGTAGTCTGCACTTAAAACCACCCTTTTATGACATGTGATTTCCCAAAGGTCATTCAACTTTTATGGAGAAAAAAAATACTTGAAAGGTGAAAGGGGAATGGATTTATGTGTCCACGAAACAATTAAGCTAATTTTGATAATAGAGATTTTGTTTTCTTTAAACTTGATAAAAAATTACTGGAATAATTTTATCTTTAAATCAAAAAAGGCCTAACTGTTTCTGAAAGTATAAAAGAAGAATGCATTTATTAAAAAGGAGCTCCCTTATAACATTGTCAAACAAATTTTTATACATTTATGGTTTTTAATCTTTAAAAATGGATGGGAAATTTTTAGATTTTCCCTTTGCCACTATAACCTTTCATAGTCATATACCTGCAGGAAAGTAGATCCTACAAGCTTTACCATTTATCTATGACCAACCCTTGATTCCCTCTAAGTCTTTTCTTAATTTAACAAAAAAAAAAAGATGTTATATACAAGTTTAAAAAAACATCCAAGTCCAACATTGTATTAAGAAACATTTTATTAACAAAACAGTAAATTCCACTTGCTTAGCATTTCCAATAATGGATAAATTGGCCTTGCAACAGGAAAAAAAAAAACCCTTAGATACCTAATCACACAAAGCACTAGAAGGATAGGGGCATCTGGCCTCTTGATGATTTGGGGATGGCCCATCTCACATTATTTTAGTGTTCTGTTTTAAAAAACAAAAAGGCAACATATCACATGAATAGAAAAGAAGCCTCCTCAATCAGACAAATTACAGGCTAGAGATTGTAACCAAATTGATGTCAGGTAGTTGGAAACAATAAAATAATAGCAAAAGCTATATATGGAACCCTGGTACTTCTGGTATGTAGATAGTTATGCTTTTCCCCCCTCTTTTTATTGAGAAGAAAAAGAAGAAATAATGTTAAATTTTATGTTTGCTAACAAGATCAAGAATACTCCTTGCTGGATTTATTGGGTTGCATTTAATTTTGTAATTTTATCAAAAGAAATTCTGGTCAAATGTCACTGAAAAGACAGCTTCTAATCAGCCCCAATTCCTGTCCCTACTATTTGTACCACCTTACAATCATCATAGGCAATCTAGTCTGATTAAATTGCAAAATGGATTTAGAATGGGAAATGTTTCAAGTTCAGGAGATTCTAGGAAAGAATAACAATTTTTTAAACCCTCAGGCTGTAAACTTCTTAGGGTAATGTTTACCTTCCTATTTCATTGGCTTTCCCTGAGTAAGGGTGAATGACAAATGTAATAGTCTGGGAATTCCATTGATTGACATTTTTTCTAAAGAAAAATTAATGGATATTTTCAGATTAATTTCATGCCTCCTACTATCAATATCTTAGGAATTATTTCACAACCAAAAATATCTCTCCACCTAACATTTTGTTGGAAACTCTTAAGAGTGACAGTTCATTTTTAATATTATGTGTGTCAATTAAACATGTCAAATATGTTATATGTCTGAGAGGTATTACCTATGCCACACTCAGCCTTTTTCCTTAGGAAGAACAAGAAACACACATGATGTTGTGCTGCATTGTTGCCCCTGTTTAAAGCTAATTTTAAAATCATGTTTCTGTTTTGTAAAATTCAAACATCCATGTTTCTTCTGGGAGGCATTCAAGTAATGCAACTGAATTTGAATGAAGTACCTTTCAGCCCAATATTTTTTCTTTGCATTACCTTATATAATAAATGGTTTATTGCTGTGATCTTCATTGAATATGTAAAAAAAATTTTAAAACCTTGTGTAAATCTATTATACCATTCTAATACTTAACATGGGTTAAAATAATAAAATGTTTATTAATTACATGAGCATAATTTTAAAAGTTATTTTAAAACATAGTCTTAATAATAATCAACTAATATGCCATGATCTTTTAGGATAATTAGTAATACAGAATCCAAAGTTGTTTAAAATACTTTCTTATAGGAAAAAAGTGCCCACTTTTCAAAAATCTTTAACATGCACTTCAAGTTCAGAGAATATATATCTTTTTTTTTTTTTTAGATTAGAAACAAAAGTTTTCAATTGCAGCAGCCAGGTTTAAGATAGAGATAAATCATTTTTGCTTCTGTTACCTGCCCCCCTAATGGTTCTCTCCTGCAGAACAGTCCACTAGTGAAATCCTTTGTGACAGGTTCCAGATTAGTAAGGGACTACAATTTCTCAGAATTTCCTGGGAGCAAAATTTTAATGAAGCAAACCACACCATTCAGCAACAACACCTTGATTGGCCCATCTGCCCGCCCCTCCCATTTTTCACTCTGTTAGTAAACGTGAGCTAATTGATGAATGTTTGGATGTACGAGATCCACTTTGATTGATTCCAATGGTTAACAGCAGATTCGGGAGGTGTAGAATAGGGGAGAGAGGACAATTACGAGAGATATATATACTATATATGTATGTATTTTGCCTTCTAATCCACATCTCTCATACAAACTACTAAAACTCATTTGCAATGGAATAGAAGCTGTACAGGTAAGAAAAAAATTAGCCAACTCTTTGTATATACATTCATACATATCCCCCTTAGAATAATCACTACACTGTAAAATTTCTTGGGAAAAAAAAGAAGAAAAAAGGAAAAAAGAAATTTGTGGCAATTTATAATGGCGGCAAAAAACAACGGAAAAGGGTTTGGTGCTCCAGATGTCATAAAACTTTCTATACCTAGCAACACTTATAACATTGAATCGACCAAAAATGGCTGAAGAGCAGAGATATAGATTGCATTGTCTATACAACAGGCTATAAAACGTCACTTATCACAGTCCAGAAAGCACACATAGATGTGTTTTATATAAACATATGTAATAACATATTAAGCGTGCATGAAAATTTCCCAAATGATTGCATCTATGCCCTCTTGTTTTTGTTGGTTTTAATTTTAGTGTGAAAATGTGCCTTATATTTCACCTACTGGAAAATAAGGCCTCCATACTTTTTTTTTTTTTAATTCTCCCTTACAACCAGAAAGGGGCTTTTTGAAAGTGTTCTAACACAAGTCTTCAAAAAAGCCAGCACTCCATCTCCAATGCAAGCTTCCATCACTGCTCCGGGTGCACGAGGCAGCAAACTCTTTAAGGTTTGCATGTTGAGTCAGACCAAATGGCAGAGTCTTCTCTGGCAATCAAGACTCCCTTCTCAAGAAAGCGCTAGCACTTTGGCTAAATCCAGAATCATAGGTAGCTTCTTTTTTTTTAAATTTTGTTTTGTTGTGTATTGTGCCTTGATGTGATAATACTCCTTTGCTTTATGAATGCGTGGGGTCATCACTGTCTTTTTAGAAATGTTCCAGCAACATAAAGACAGGCAGAGTAAATGAAAACACTGTGGATGTGAGGGAATTGATCAGCCCCTGCTTTCTGGAGAAACAAGAGCATGAGATACTTGTGTTTGTTTTTTAAAAACAGTCTTTCCTTCCTGATTGCATTCCCTGTCTTCTTCTTTTTGTTTTTGTATGTGCTTCGTAAAAAGGAAAGTAAATAAGTTTGTATTATGTCTCAGATAAAATGAAGACTATTTCTATACAAGTGTCCTTTGGGGATGTCAGGATCAGACATAATACTCTTTATCCTTGTTTTTCTTGTTTTTGTTGGAACTTTTAGCACTGTTGGGCTGTTTCTCCTTCACAACCGCCCCATTGGACTGTGCTGAGTTACTGATGTAGTTTCGACTCTCGTCCACGTGGTACGAGCCTTCATCTCGGTTCCTGTACTTGTACATGGCATAAAGAAGGATGAGGATGCACAGGGCCGCCGCGGCTACAATCCCCACGACCATGCCTGTGGTGCTGCTGGATTCTCGGATCACTTCTGCGGAGCCCGGGTAGTCTCTCCCACCTGCTCGGGTTGGGTTGGCTGCAGGGAAAGAAGACACAAAGAGGAAGACGTGAGTCCGGAGTTGACTGACAACCAGAGAGCTTACAAGAACATGGAGCGTCTCGTTTTAGAAGGGCTTGGTTAAAGGGGAGGAAACGGGAATGTAGAACACTCAAGGACACATTTCCTGCCATACTTTTTTGTAGGTGTATTCATTATATTAACAGGGTTCTGAGTGTATCCGCAAACTCAGTTTAGCACTCAGCCAAACCAAACAAAAAATCCTGATCCATTGAACTGATTGAACGAATTCAAATTGAACTGATGGAACAAATCCATTGAATTGAACAAATTCAAAATGAAAATAAGAGATATATTCATGAAACTAGTACAGCTTTTCTTGGTGCCAAATGGCATTATTCTAAATAACAGAGTGACTCTTTTAGGCTAAAATGTTGTAGGATCCATGACCTGAGCTTCCTACTCATCCTTTAAAGCCTAATTAAAATGGCATCTTCTCCATGAAGCCTCCACTAATTCCCCCATTGTTAACAATTATACCCCATAAGTCTTACATAATCATTTATTATATCAATATACAATATATAGTCAATATATAAATATATAATATATAATCAATATATAAATGTATATATTTTAAAGGTTTTATGTGAAATACAGAACACTTCAGCTAAGTCTATATTTTATTCCCCTATTAGACTATAAGGTCCATAAAGTTCCAAGTTTCCAATAAATTTTATGCCCTCTTGAGAACTTAGAATGGAGCAGTGTGCATATGAGATGCTTAAAAAATGTTTATTGAATGAATTAAGGTACAATATATTCATGTATGCATTCCTTCAAGAGCTTTTTATTGAGTACTGACTATTCTGAAGATTTTTGCCTTGTCTCCCAAGTTACATTTAAGAATTGTGCTGGACTCTTGAATCATTTCAGAAAAGTCTCTGTAAAATTGTTTTTAAAAATATTAGTTTCCATACCAGAGGAGGGAGTCGGTGTGTAAAGCACTGAACAATAAGCTAATCTGTGCATTTCAGGAAGTCTAATTGCATACATTTTAAAATGTAATTTTAGTCATTTATCTTTACAATTTGCAAAAAATATAATTGCCTTCTTGACTTGAAAGTTATTTCCATTTAATTTTTTTTTAATTCTGAGGGCAAAACTTTAGAGGAGAATATATTCTTCATAATATATTCTTCTCCAAAAAGAATTTAGGCTTAAGTTTGTGACGAGTAACAAGAAGATACAAAAGGCTGAATCAACCAAGATCTGTATTATTTGCAGCAAATGATGGCAACCCCTAAAATATACATGTTTTTTACTAGGAACCATTCCATTATTTTATAATCTCAATTGAGGGCCAAGATATACAATTAAAGGTTGGGGGAAGCATGACAAAGGAAGAAGATGAGGAAGATTTGTTTCTTTATTTTTTTTTTTAAGTGTTGCAGACCAACACAAATTTACCACAGATAAATTGGTTTAAAAAATGATCCAGATAAAACTAAAAGAATCCCTACAGGGAGGTAAAGTAGGAACTTCTAACATATAAGGGAGACTCACTTAAAGAAATGCATTTTGAGGTACTCTCAAGCTTCCAATAGTTAATGAATCTGAAAAAGCCCAGTTAGGACTTAAATTCACAGGACTTTTGAGTAGTAAAGAAACCTAAGAGAAAATATCTTTTTTTCATTTTACAGATGAAGAAACTGAAGCCCAAAGAGACAAAATAATGCTCTCTCCCTCAAACAAGTGAGGTTATATAATATAATGAAAAAGGGAATCTAAATATGCAGTGGGGAAAGTATCTGACTTACAATTAGAAAGACCAAAATTTAAATCCTCCCTCAGGCACTTGTTAGCTTTGTGACTCTGGGCAAATCCCTTAACCTATCTCAGCTTCTGTTTCCTCATCTATAAAATGGGGATAAAAAACAATAGTACTTATCTCACAATGTTGTGAGAATACAATAAGACAACACAAAAACACTGTGAAAACTTTAAAACATATAAATGCTAGTTATGATGTGGATGGTGGTGATAAGAAGAAAAAGATGTAGTAATAGTAGTAGTAGTAGTAGACAGTAATAGTAAAAAGGACTTAAAATTTAAAAACTTTTAGCTGGGTTCAAGTTTCAGGTCTTATTGCATGACTTTGGAAAAGTCACTATAAAACAAATGAGGGGATCAACTAGAACTAGATATTCAATGAGGTCTCGAATATTTTATGACTTTAGTGAGTCTCATTTCCTGCCTTAGAATACAGGTTTTCCTTTATTTATTTATATATACATCTGCTTATTAAAATAATATAGTCTTTTTTTCTTTCATATCCTGCTAATTAGTTTTTCAGATAGAAAAATAAGTATTGGAATGCTATAAATTCTCTCTTGTCTCTTGGTTCAGCAATTACCCTTCATTCGATAACATTTCCTCAAAGTTTATTTTTTACCATCTTTCTGCACCCTCTTTTATATAATAAACACACACATGCTCGCAATGCCCTGTAAAACCTGTATTTATAGGTAAACCAATGGAATTACACTCCTACTTTTAACAAATGACTTTCTATAAATCTCTTAAATGAGATGACTCAACAATTTGAAAACATTTATTAAATGATTACTATGAAGAGAGTCTTAGAGGTTATGATCCCTGTCCTCATGGAGTTTATAATCAACTGTAGTAAAGGGTTTTTCCACATATAAAGAAATTACATAATGAGAAATATATTTTAAAAATTGATAATGTGCTTTGATTACGAAGTTAAAAGCTTAAAAGTGCTTAAAGATACCAAAGATGAACCTTTTCTTCCTCCACTTCTTGTTAGTAGCTATTATTTCCCATTTTCCTATTGAGTCCTCACATATTAGCACTCAGAACTATTTACCTCCTGGGTAGACATATATAAGAGTTTGCAATTCCTTTCCAAATAGTACTGTATATGTTTTCTTCTATAGCAACAAGGGTGGTTTGGTTTGTTCGTTTTTCCCCACCATAAAAATAAGCTTTCTGGGGCACAATCACTTAGGAAGCAATCTCCAAGCAGGAATTGATGATGTTTCTTGGCCATCCAAAAATGAACTAAGTGGAAACCCTTCTGTGTTAAAGATGTCAGTGCTTTCTTACAAAAGACAATGTAATGATGCTGAATAAAGCTTACAATTGCTTCTGTGGCTAAGGCAGAATGAGACAAAGACTGTAATCCACTGTATTTGATTACAGGAAATTAATTTCTTCTGAAGAAAGAATACACTAGCCTGAAGAAACCCTGTCAGTGCCTGACAAACGAAAGGCTGCTCTTCTTCTTTCAAATACAGACATCTTTGCCAAATTCTGTCAATTAACTTCACTGCTAACTTTCTCTAAATGACAACAACTCTTCCCCTTGCTCATTTCCCAGGACAGTCTTTGATGAGCACTGAAACAAAGAACTTCATATTTAAATGTTACTTAAATTATTTTCCCACATGAAGGAATGCTTTAATTTAAAGTACATTTTCACATTTATCTCACTTAGCTGGTCTGTCAGGGGAGAAGGGAGTGAGGGTAGGGTGGAGATGAGATCCTAACCCTTTCCTAAAAATAGACTTACAGCATTTTAATGGCATATTTTCCTACATGGGGAGGTATTAAAGACTTTATAAAACAGTTTGACATATTTTCACCAATGGAATACTTTATCCAAAATCTGGCTTAGCTATTATCTGTTCAATATTTACTGATATATTTTCTCTGCATTTAAAGAGAAAGAGAGGAGGGGGGGAAAGGGGGGAGAGAGGAGAAGCTAATAAAAATTTGCCTTTTGTTTTGAAAAGACCAAAAAGATACCTTTAAATCAGTTTAATACTTGATAGGTATTACCTAAAAGAACCAGGAAAAATACCTTCCTTTTCCTTCAAAGACTAAATATGAATTCATACCATACATACAATTAGAAATATATCTAAGAAAAATACATATACTTGAAACATTTAAATAATGTTCATTTGATCATTTTATTTTAGAAGACTGAAACATTTTTTCTCTTTGAATTTCTTATCTCAATTGAAATTAAATGTTTAATGATGAATCTGAGAGTTATTTTTGGTCTGTGCAGATATTTAGTTGTTGATAATCCCTGACTAATTCATGAAGTCACTTTTGGCTTATTCTTCACTCTAAATGTTGGTTTGCATAATCAATGTTTTAATGAAGGATCAGACGTGTTTAAATATGAAAGTGATTAGTGAGTTGGCTCAGATGTGATATACAAGTATCCAGTGGCCCAGCAGCCCAGGCTTGGGATCTAAAATGGAGAAGTTCAATCTAGGGTCAGCCATAGCAAATGATATCTCTTTAGTTTTATTTTTCAGCACCTTAGATTTTCCTATGGGAAATTTTGCAATGTGGTTTAAATGTAGCTCATATATAGGTCTCTATGGATGAGCGGAAAAGGGACCTCAGCTCTATAAAATCAATTAATGTAGCAATGTTTATACAATATATAATATCCTTTATTTCGCCCCATAGAAAATGCAGAAAACACAAAAAAAGACTCAAAATGATCCACAGACAATATTTTTTTTCCTCTAAGATGAGTCTCTCCTCCATACCGTTCTGCTTCCTTTTCTAAGGGCATATATAGTTCTGCAGTCATAGACCCACTTTATAATTTTAACTTTCTTTAGAAGAAAAATAAACTTGAAATACGGAGAATGGTTTTCTATCATACCTTCAAAATATCTATAATTTACAGTAATGGCAGAGGGAAAAAACTAAACCAATTTTTTTTGGATTTCTGTGAAAATTTTATTTAGTTATGGGAATTGTTAGAAAACCATATTGCATTGTTCAAACCTAGCTCTGAGTGACTGGAAAGTTGAACCACCTATACCTGTTGCTTGGAGACTCTTAACTAAGGACCTATGTTATGCTAACTAGAAATCCAGTCAGATATGAAAACTGATGAAAGAAGTGTTTTCACAATTATATACAGCTCGAGCAACCTATATGCCTTATTTGAAAACTCATCCATACTGATCAATCAATTATTATTGCCTGTTTTTAAAAAAATATTTATTCACTACATTAAGAAACTAAGCTAATTCCCTTCCCTACCATGAGACGGCATAATTTGATTAAAAAAAGATATATGTATATCTATGTCTTGCTTATTTTTATTTATCACTTCTTTTTTTGGAGGGGGACATATACCATTCTTCAAATAATATTTTCTTGATGAAGAAATCAAAGCTATGTATAACTATATAAATAAAATGCTCTAAATCATTATTTATTAGAGAAATGCAAAAAAAAAAAACAACCAACTCTGAGATGTCATCTCACACCTATCAGATTGGATAAAATAATAAAAAGGAAAAAAAAATAGCAAATATCTTGTTCCCTGTATCATGCCTCAGGAACTTGTTCTCATTTACAAGGTAACATGCATAATTTTCCTGCTCATAAAAGGATAACTGGGTAAACACTCTCTCTTCACTCTCTAGAAGGCTGGTGTCTCAACTTGAAGTGTTGGTAATTACTAAACATACAACTCAGAAATTGGCACTGCCCTAGACCCTCTCCCCCTCATAGGTCAGCAAACTATAGCCTGAGGGCCAAATTCTGTCCCATTCCTGATTTTGGTATAGCCTGTGAAGTAAGAATGGTTCTTCTTTTTATATTTTCAAATTACTTTTAAATACATATATTTTTTAATTCTTAGATGAGGGCGTATAAAAGCAGACTACAGCTAAGAGTTAGACCGATCCCCTGCTTTTATGATTAAGGTCCTATAAATTTATTAACTTATAATTATCAGAGGTTTAACTTATGGCTAGCACTACTCAGGAATTTTTCTACTTTCTCTTGGAACTAGCACAATTTGGCCATATGGATCTCTTTTAGGGGCAATTGATTGAAAGTATACTTCTGCATTGACTCTGTAGAGCCAGGTTGAAGCCTAGAGAGTCTAGAAATTCTTGGGAAGGATAGATCAGAATACATGCAACTCCAATGTGACTTTGACCCTCAGGCTGCTCGTGGGGGTCAAGGATTTGGCTTTTGCACAAGGCTGTTTTCTTCCCTGCTTTGGATAAATATAATAACAGAAAAACTAAAAAGGAATGCAATGACAGAGATTCAGCAAGACCTGGGTTTCTTTGACTTCTGTTTCTGTGACCTGAACAAGCACTGAACCTTTTAGTACATAAGGAACTTTCTAGCATTAGAACAGTATAGGTGGAGGGAATTTCCTCACCTGGAGTTCCTTATTCTAATAAAATCACAGTTTCAGACTCTTTGCCCCACCCTGCCTCCAAAATAAAGTTCTAAGTGTGCTAATTAAAAACAAATTAAAAGGAACAAAATAGATTAGAGAACATTGCTTATCTCCTCAACTCAGTACCAGAACATATTCCACCCACATTAGAAGTTGTTTTCTTCTTCCTTGGCTTATGAGGAACCAAAAATAATCACTCCAGCCCATGGGAACACAGACTTGGGCCTAGAGTGAAGTCTGAAGAGCCTCTATCACTATGTGAAGGAGTATAATAAAATGTCTTGATTCAAAAGTGTTACCTGCTGGTGAAAAACCACCCAATAGGATCTGTACCATCAGTAAATGTTTTTATTTTTTTTTATCAGTTTTAATCATTCTTATTGTGGAACCTAAAGTCAAATCATCATTTTGATGTTTCAGAACACTGAAGGGTAGTCAGCTTCTAATGCCCTATAATCCCTGGGTCTACTTCATTATGCCAAACCAAGTCCATATTCAATAAACGTTCAATTCCATAAACATTTAAGCATGATGCCAGTCACTGTGTATGGGAAATATGAAGCCAGAAGAGAAGGGTCATGGCCAAATCCAGGAGTCTAGACCAGAATGAGGCTTCCACAATTTTTGATTACTATGAAAAAGACAGAAATAAGCAAGTTTTGAAGGAATCTCCCTGAGTCAGTACTAGGAACCTTTTAAATTGGAAAGGAAGTAACCAAACTCAAGTTCTGAACAGAGCTGCTGATGAGCAAACAAAAATGCAAGTTGGGGTAAAATTTGGCTTTTATATCCATATTCAAGGATCTATTCTATTGCTATTGGGCCTGATCCCTCCACTTAAGTGGAGTGCACCTCCTCTGTAAGGTGGGCAGTCTACTGATGCTGCTGAGACAGAAAAATCCATCATTCTGTGGCCAACAATCTGAGAAGCTTCTCCAGAGTGAAGAATAGAGACCTGCTCTTCAGTGGAGATGTGTATCCAGAAAGACTGATCCAGTGCTGATGGAAGAATGTTTAGATTGGGATGTGGAGGTCAAAGCTGCCATGCACACAGTTGGTTCAGTTAATATACCCATCTGATCCCTTAAAATCATTCAGAAACCAGATTGGTTCATTCATGCACAAAAAGCTCAGAGGAGTCAGATGGCTCCATCTCAGACAGCTTCAGGTCCTATAGGGGCAATCAAATCAAAGAAGGCAACCAAACAGAAACAAAGCCAGTAGAGAACTGTGCTCAGGCCCCTGTTGAAAGTGCAAACATCTTTCAGAACCAGGCCAGAGAAGCTTCATTCACCACACTCCCCAAAATCCCTTGTCTATTTTCCTTTAAGATCCAGCAACTCTGCACAGTGACATTTACAGAATTTTTGGAGAATTATGAACATTACATTAAGGAGGGACTAGAGAAGCAATGTGGAAAGTCAGGGGCAGAATAAAAAGACCTCACCCCCCCCCCCCCCCACTACTGTGAAGTAGCTCAACTTTGGCCAAAACAGCTCTGTGGCAGTTCCTCACATTTTAGAAGAATGCTTTGGTTTGGGCCTCTGGACAGGAATACTTTTCTCCCTCCTCACAGCCTTTATTTTTATTTGTTAAATTTTTTTTGAAAATTTTTTTTAATTAATTTGATTTGGAATATTTTTCCATGGTTATATGATTCATGATCTTTCCCTTCTCTTCTCCCAACCCCCTCCCATAGCCAAGAAGCAGTTCCTCTGGGTTTTACATTTGTCATTGATCAAGACCTATTTCCATATTATTAATATTAGCACTAGGTTGATCGTTTAGAGTCTATATTCCCAGTCATATCCCCATCAAACTATGTGATCAAGCAATTTTTTTCCCTTCTGTTTCTACTCCCACAGTTCTTTCTCTGAATGTAGATAATGTTTTTTTCTCATGAGTCCCTCAGAATTGTCCTGGATTATAGCATTGCTGCTAGTAGAGAAGTCCATTATGTTCGATTATACCACAGTGTATCAGTCTCTGTGTACAATGTCCTCCTGGTTCTGCTCCTTTCGCTCTTCAACACTTCCTGGAGGTTGTTCTAGTCTCCATGGAATTCCTCCACTTTATTATTCCTTTTAGCACAGTAGTATTCCATCACCAACATATACCACAATGTGTTCAGCCATTCCCCAATTGAAGGGCATCCCTTCATTTTCCAATTTTTTTTTGCCACCACAAAGTGTGGCAAAAAAAGACTTTGTACAAATCTTTTCCCTTATTATCTCTTTGGGGTACAAACACAGAAATCCTCAGAGTCTTTAGAGCAAGGGGAATTCTTAACCTTTCTGAGGGTACCATGAACCCCTACATAGTCTAGTGAAACTGAGGGGCAATTTCTCCAAATAAGGTTTTTAAATGCATGCATTAGACTACAAAGGACTATAAAAGGAACAAATCATACTGAAATAAAGTTGTAGTTTTTCCCCTATGAGCTCGCAGGCTCCTTAAAATGTATCCACAGATGTCTTGGAGGTCCATGGACTGCAGGTTAGCAACCTCTGCTTTTAATAGAAGATAATGTAGTGGTCATGAATTTATCTGCTCCCCTTCTGCCTTGAGCATCCCCACTGCTGTTGTCCTTCCTTCTCCCTTATTGATTGCCCTGCCTCCCTCTGGCCCAAAGTTTTCCCTAATTACTGGCACCTGCTGGCCTTGATTTCATGAAGCTTGACACTAAACTAGTCCTCAGACAACAGATACAGTCCATGACAGGCCTATTACTAGAAACCTTGCCAGTTTGGCAGAACCTGCAGAGCTTGTGGTCTGCTGGAACAGTCAACAGAAAAAAAAAAGGGTCTTCTCTAGGCCACCTCAAAGCACTTAGATTCTGATTGAAAAATGGGAAATTAATTTTGCAAATCATTCCTCAATCACTAGTACTGTGTCATTTACAAAAAATAAGTACATATTTAATATAGAGACAAATGCAGCCAACTCTTACTCATTCCTAACCAAGGGAAATGGGGCTTGGTTGAAAAAATTGAAATTCACATATAATCCTTATTGAATAATAATAACAATAAAAATAATCACAACAGCTAGAATGTATAGAGTACTTTAATATTTGCAAACAACTTGACAAATTATTATTTCATTTATCCTCACAACATCCTTGGGAGGTAGCTTCTATTTTATCCCCATTTTACAAATGAGGAAAATGATGTAGACAGAAGTTAAGTGACTTGCCCAGGATTATGTAGCTATCATGGTGTCTGAAGCTATTGCTTCAGGTCAGCATGACTCCAGGTTCAGTGCTCTATCTACTGTGGTACCTAGCTGTCTCTAATTTAATTTAATAATTTTAATTGTCTCCCTCTCTCTACTTCCCAAATCCCACCTTTCTAAAAGCCTGGGGAGGGGGCATCTGGGTAGCTCAGTGATTAAGAGCCAGGCCTAGAGATGGGAGGTCCTGGGTTCAAATTTGGCCTCAAACGCTTTCTAGTAGGATGACTCTGGCCAAGTATCTTAACCTCCATTGCCCAATCCTTACTGCTCCTCTGCCTTAATTCTAAGGCAGAAGGTAAGAGTTTAAAAAAAAAAGGCTGAAGATGGAAGAAGAGGAAAGGTAGAGCCACTAAAACCTAGAGAAATGAGTTGAATTTGAGTTTCGATTGCTCTCCCTTTTCCTGTCCCACTTATGGTGGAAAAATGAATAAAGAGGAAAGTGCCCAAAATTTTAAATAGCTGAAATCTCCTCTCACACCTCAGCAATGTTTAGTCAGTTTTGCACATAGCAACAATATAGGATGAAGTAACAATATATAGTCCTAACCCAGCCACTTTCTAACTGTGTGGTCTTAGAGAAGTTGCTTGCTTTCTCTGGTTTCCAGCATCTTAATGTACAAAATAGCTCACATTAATATTTCATCATACTTGTCTCAGTGCTTCATACTTTACCACATACTTTCTGTATAGCCATGTAAGAGAATGCAAATATTAATATCCATGGATAAATGGAAGCTGAAATTTTCTCTAATATTAGGTATGGCATAAGCTGCCTCTCTCCCTGAAAGAGTTAAAACAGAAACCTCTGTAATCTAAGCTAAAATGATATGATAAAATGATATGACATGATAGAGCCTATTCTTTTTAAAGGAAAAAAGATAGTAACTCATCTGAGGACTGCTCTTGAAGCCAAAGGCTGGAAGAAGATTAAAATATCCATAACCCAAAGGGCTATAAAACTGTGTATACTCTTTGACCCAGCAACACCACTACTAGGTCTGTTTCCCTTAAAGATCAAAGACAGAGAAAAGAATCAACTTGTATAAAAATATTTATAGCTGCTCTTTTTGTGGTGGCAAAGAATTGGAAATTGATGGTATGTCCATCAATTGGGGAACTGCTGAACAAGTTGTGGTATATGATTGTGATGGAATACTATTGTGCTATAAGAAATGCAAACAAGATGATTACAAAAAAACCTGGAAAAACTTCTATGAAGTGATACAAAGTAAAGTGAGCAAAACCAGGACACTGTATACAGTGGCAACAATAATATATGATGTTCAACTATGAATAACTTAACTATTATCAGCAATGCAAAGATCCAAGACACTTCTAAGGGACTTGGGACAAAAAAGGCTATTCCCATCTCCACAGAAGCAACTTTTTTCACTTTATTTCCTCAATGTTTTTTTCTTATAAAAGCAATATGTGTCTTCCTTTACAAAGTGACAAACAGAAATATGTATTGTATGCTACATTTTATGCTATTATATCCTAGATCATATTGCCTGCCATGTTGGCTTGGGGGAGGGAATGAACATGGATTGCAAAATGTCAGAAGACAATTATTAAAAATTATATCTAAAAATTTAACAAAACTCCATAACTGTCTACCAGGTTAATGCTTAAAAATGGCCCAACAGAGTAATGCCTACCAAAGCCTCTGAGTTGAGATGTCATGTAAGATCAGTGGCAGATGGCTTAATCAGAAGACAGTGGCAGTTCTATAGTTCTAGCACATCCGTCCTAGCCACACATTTCCTTTAAATGTATTTTCCACCCCACATGGACCTAGGCTATACATGTTCCTTGTGTGTATGTGTCCCTTCATGGATATGTCCTGCTCCTATATCCTCCCTACATGTGTTCACTTCAACATATGTTCTACTCTTTGAGCTACTGGTTCGTATACTTGTGGGAGAATATATCCTAAGTTTATGGGACAAATGTTCTATTGCTACTTTTTTTAAAAATATATTTATTTAGAATATCACTTGCTCAGCCATTCCCCAAAGGGCATTCCCTCATTTTCCTTTTTTTTTTTTGCCACCACAATGAGCATGGCTATGAATATTTTTGTGCAAATATTTTTCATTATTATCTCTTTGGGATACAAACCTAGCAGTGGTATGGCTGGATCAAAGGGCATAGTGCTACTTTTATTACCATGCTATTTTGTTTAAAAATATGGATTCGTGTCCTCTGGAAAATTAATTAAAGTTAACAAATTGGCGCATGGGAGGGCTGGGTTTCAAAGTAGATATAGATCCACATTCTTGAGCTTTTCAGGGGGCTTTACATATAAGGGAGAACCTAACCTAGAAGCGCCATTGGGCTAACTCACATGCTCTTGTACCTCCAAAACTTTAAACTTGTAAATTCCTATCTTTTTTACAACATCCTATATTCCTTTCTTCCATACCCTCACTCCTATTGAACCTACTTGAAACTCTAATGATAACCCCCCAATCTTTCAAAGAACATTCATTAAATCCTTACTATATACAGAACATTATGGTAGGTTCTGGCAGAGTATGATGGGAGTAATAGCCAAATTTATACCTCTATAAAGTAGGTGGAGTGGATAGCATGTGGGGCATGGAGTCAAGAAGACAAATCTGACCTCAGACACTTATTAGCTGTGTGACCCTGGGCAAGTCACTTAATCTTGTTTGCCTCAGCTTCTCATCTGTAAAATGAGATGGAGAATAAAATGGCAAACCACTCCAGTATCTTTGCCTAGAAAGCCCCAAATGGGTTCATAAACAGTCAAACACAATTGAAACAACTGAATAACAAAAACCCTCCGTGCAATTTAGACTATTTTTTCGTTAAAGGCTATTAAGATGATCCTTAAAACTTGGTTGGTTCACAGGGCTAAAGGCTCAGGTAGTTGACATTCCTTCACAACCAAAAGGAGCTTCAGGAGCTATCTAATATCTAGCTGGGAGAACCCACTGAGTTTCCTTCAACTTAATCAAATCCAGGAATTCTCAATACCTTGGCTTGTTGAATACCTTTCTCCTGCTATAGCTAAATACATTTTTTGTTAACTTTGAATGCCCCACAGGTGTCCCATTTTGTTCTATTGTTGAATATAAATTACCAACTCAAATGGCCTAAATAAGACCTGGCCCAACCCAGCCTAGGAAGCTATAAAATTTGGATAACACCTGACTTCTACTCTCACAGAGCTAACAGTCTAATCAGAAGATAATCCCTGATACCTATACATACCCAAATAACTATAATAAACAATATAAGTTATATTAGAGAAGTAAATGATAATTATATTAGTTAAATAATAATTACATGGGGGAAGCTAGGTGGCTCAGTGGATCAAGAGCTAGACCTAGAGATGAGAGGTTCTGGGTGGTTCAAATGTGATTTCAGACATTTCCTAGCTGTATGACCCTGAGAAAGTCACTTAACCCCCATTGCTTGGTGGTAAGCTCTTCTGCTTTGGAACCAATACACAGTATTGATTTTAAGAAAGAAGATAGTAGTTTTTATAATTAAATAATTACATTAGAGAAATGCAGAAAAAGGTACCATATGAGATTAGCAAGGGGAATTCATTATCCACAAGGGAGATCTGGAAAGCGATCCTGTAAGGGGTGAGATATGGGTTGGGTAGGAATTCATCAGAATTCATCAGAGGAAACAGGTCCTAAGAGATAGATAGTTGAAGGTATGTTTGGAGGAAAGGGATTAGCTCAGGTGTTCTAAGAGTACTTCTCCCAAAATAGCTTGTTCTGTAAAAATGGAGATTTTGAACCCCAGATTTCAATCCCCAGAAGTTCTTGGTATTTCCCAGAATTCCCTATAATCTCACCTGAGTCTCCAGGTTGGTGAGATCACAATTGGCATTTAACTGGCAGTAACACCTCCCTTGCTCTCTCTCTTGCATTGCAATGATGTAGCAAGTGTAGCAAGTAAGCTAAGTGTAGGGATTTAAATAGGCTAATCATCCATGAGCATGTGGGTTTTTATTTTGTATCTTCTTTATTCCTTGATTTCTAATAATCCTTAATAAACCTCATAAATATGATATTTTATTATTAGATGCATAATTTAATTTTTACAGTTCCCTTTTGGTATAACCAAGAGACTCCAATTTAACTGAAGGCTTATCACTTTTAGCTAGTCATGTAGCCTGGGTGTCAAACTCCTCATCTGTAAATAAGGGCTTGAACTGGATGATCTCTCATGTTCCTTCTAATTTCTAAACAATAATTTTAAGTCCCCATCTACACCCACTAGCCTCTATAGATTCCTGAAGCTTCTGCTTTACTAGGATTAAGGCCAAATAGACTATGAACTTCCTCACCTGCCTACCTTGACACTTCAACATTTCTCTATATTCTTACCAAACTTTACCAGTTATCTCTATATGATCTTCATGACACCAAGAAAAAGGGAGATCAAACCCGCCATGATTTTCTTTCAGCATAAAAGATGGTGCTGCTACACAAGTGCTTAAGAATTCAAAGAACTGTCTCAACAAGCCTGTTCTTTGTCTTGTTTTCCTTTATCTAGTTCACAGTCACAGCTGCTGTGACCTCTCCTAGGTATATCAGAACAGATTTTAGAGCTGGATGGATTGTTACAAATCAGAGCATCTGCTCCTTTTATTCTAAAGATGAGGAAACTGAGGGCTAGAGAAGTCAATGACCTTGCCCAAGGGCACAGGCTATAAGTGAATGAACTTAGATTCAAACTCAGATCTTCTCACTCTAAAATTCAGTGCTAATTCTACTCTCCCACATATTCTTCTGCCACTTGATAAGGTGGCTACCTAATTTATGCAATTCTTTTCCTTGCAATGAGCCAGATGGGATATCAGAAACTTCCCTTTCTTCTTTCTTTACTATCTTAGAAGGAAAAGAGTCTCCTTTCTGTAAATCTAAAGCTAGCCCTTCCATGTTAAAAAATCACTATCATCATGGTGTGGTACAAAGAACAATGAATGGCATAAATACGCATTTTCAAGTCCTATTTGTACAGTTTTAAAGCTTTGTGATATCACTTAACAAATCTCTAAGTCCCTGTATCCTGATGTCCATCAAGATAATACTTGTACTACCTCCCTCACCTTGGCAAGGATCAAATGCTTTAGGGTGTGGATGGTGTCTTTCCTTGTCTGAATTCCACAACAGTGGCTGGAGCCTTCCTCATTTGGCAGAGGGGGAAAATGCCCCAGCCAAACTGTTCCTATTGGAGGCATTGTGTAACAGAGCCAACATGGAAACAATTGGCCAGAAGCTGACCATGGCTCCTGTCATGAAAATAAAGTCAAAATCAGAATGAGTAAAGCCCTATCATGGAAAAGTCTACAAAGGCAGGAGGGGAAGTAGTTCTACCTCCATACCATGGAGGTGTGAATTAAGCAGAGAGTTCTCTAAATTTTCTATACCCAACATTCTGGAAGTACTTGTATTTATCTGTATGTGGTTCCACCCCTTTGCATGTCTGCTTCCCTCCTCCAGCTTCCTCTGAATTCACCTCACTTGGACAGCTCCCATTACTATCACCCTTATTGCTCTCCATGGCAACGCCTGTTTCTAAGTGGCAGCAGATACTGTGAAGTTCGATCTAAATGTGAACTATTATTACTTATTTTCTCAATCCCACCCCTCCTACGTCTTCCTGTTCCTTGCTCAATTATCTCTCGCTTTCCCATACATCTTCAATCTTTCTGAACTGGTTTCTTCCTCTCTGGCTAGAAACGTGGAAAGTCTATTTCTACAAATATCTTCCAAGACCCTGCTACCCCCTCACTCAAGTTTCCCTTTCCCTTCACTGCCATACTTATTTTTAAAATAACGTTTATTTGCTACCTTTACTACCTTGCTACCTGCTCACATCTCAGCTTTCTGAAATCCGGTTTCTATTCCCCACCTTTCTACTGAAATTGCTCAGTTGTTGTTGTTCAGATATTTACAACTCTTCATGAACCTTTTGGGGTTTTCTTTGTAAAGATTCTGGAAATGGTTTGCCATCTCCTTCTCCAAATCATTTTACAGGTGAGGAAACTGAGGCAAGCAGGCCTAAGTAACTGGTCCAGGATCACACAGCTAGTTAATGTCTGAGGCAGTATCTGAACTCAGGTCTGCCTGTCTCTGGGCTCTATCTATGGTGCATCTAATTGCTCTGCCCCCCCTCAAAATAGTTATTATATACATTATATATTATATACATATATATTACATACAAACATATATATTATATACAATGATGTTTGGTTGATCCTTAGATTCAATTAATATTTTGTTGCCAGTAACAATGGCCAAAGACATTCCTTTCCTTATTTATTTTTCAAAAGTTGTACAATGAATTCTTCTCCTAGGTCTCTGGCCACTTCTTCCTCCTATGGTGACTCATCACTTTTCCTTTATACAAATCTCCAATACTCATAAGATTCACTAAAGTTCAGAGTTGTGGAAGGAATGCCTAAAGTTTGCTTTCTGTGCAGCTTCTCCTGGACAGCAGAATTCCTAGCCAGGATTCTGCTCCCCAGGGAGCTCATTCCACTTATGTAGAGTGTAATTTTTAATTTTTTTCTAAAACCCAAAAAGCCTAAATTTGACTTTTTGCAACTACCACCACTTGCTCCTACAATTCCATCTTCTCTTGGAACAAGAACATATCTTGTCTCTAATCTAGATCACAAAACTTCAAATAGTAGAAGACAATTAACAGCTCCCTTGAATCTTTTCTTCTCACTTAATCTGTATAGAGCACAAACTTGAGGTCTTTCACACTTCTGATTGCCCAGTGTGTTGAAGTAGAAAAAGTGTTGGATTTGGAGTCAAAAACTGATTCCAAAACCCAATTCTGTTCCTTGTTACCTTGGGTAGGTCACTTAACCTCTCTGGTTCTTGGTTTCCTCATTTGTAAGAATGAAGGCTTTGGACTAGATGGCCTTTAAACTGAATTCCAGCTCTGCATCCATGGCCTTATGGCCACTTTCATAGATTCATTGATTTTTTGATGCCATTCCTAAAATGAGGCATCTGGAACTAAATATATTACATCAGAAGTGATCTAATTAAGAACAGAGTACAGTGAAACTCACTCATTTGTCATCTATTCACCAGTCACCTTGTGGACCAGAGACAATAATCTAGAAGATTTTACACTTTTAATCCTAAAGCTTCTGTTCTGGAACTCAGATTCTAATTGTTGAAGGCCTCATATGGCCCATTATAATGAGATATATCTTTAGATAATTTTCTTTGACTATTCTGCCATCTTCTCACCATGTTCCATTGTTCTACAATTTCCTGATTTCCAGTTTTAGAAATATGATCAAATCAATACTGCAAGGGTCAGCTAGGTGATTATAAAACACCATGTCTAGGAACAGGAGATCCTGAGGTCATTATCTGACTGTAGAAAATTCCTAGCTGTGTGGCCCTTGGCAAGTCATTAACCCCCATTGCCTGGCTCTTACTGCTTTTCTGCCTTGGGGCCAATACATAGTATTGATTCTTGGACAAAAGATAAGGATTTTTAAAACATAAAACTGCCAGTGCTAATGGAAAGAGTGGGTCCATCTACTCCCTTATTGCTCCATTCTCTATTCATGTTACTGTACTATGCAAAATGCCTCTTCTCTATGATTTCTCAATATGTAATGCTCTTTTATTAGAATTTAATCTCCTTGAGGGCATGAACAATCTTTTATTTTTTAATTTTACTCCACAGTGCTTAGCATTGTACACTATGATTAATAAATGCTTTTTCCTCCCTTACTCCAGAATATTATGCCTCTCTTCAGGCATTCTAATATGGCATTAGTTTTCTTAGCTGCCATATTTAGAATGTCAATGACTTTCCTAATACCCTCAGATAGACAGATGGGGGGGAGGGAGGGAGGGGAGAGAGAGGGAGAGAGGGAGAAGGAGAAAAGAGAGAGAGAGAGAGAGAGAGAGAGAGAGAGAGAGAGAGAGAGAGAGAGAGAGAGAGATGGATAGATGTGACAAATTTGTGAAATGGTATCTAGCAACTCCTCTCCTGTCTTAAACTTAGAGCTGATTTTTAACTAAAGTTTTTATCTCTATTAAATTGGTTCAATTTTCCAGCCTACCAAGAAGTATTTAGGTCTTACCTGTATCATCCCAGTGAGTAAGCTATCTGTACCTGTTTTGTTTCATCTGAAAATTTAATAAGTATTCATGTTTGCCTTTAGCAAAGTTATCCATAATAAAAATCTTAAGCAGTGCATGATCAAGCTTGGATCCATGATACAATCTTCTAGAGATCTTCCAAGTTGACAGATTATTAATGACTACTTTTAATGTCTAGCCTTCATCAGTTACAAATACACCTGACTGAATTAATGGTTAGTGTGCATTCCTATCCCTTTCCCAAATGAATAACACAGGAGATTTTATCAAAAGCTTTGCTAAAAATCTAGATATTTCCCTGAGCTACCATCTTAGTAATATAGTCAAAGAAATAAGGATTTTCTGAAATCATCTATTTGTGAGGAAGCTCTTTGTCATCAATTCTTACTTTTCCAGATAGGCACTATCTCTTTTTTGCCATTCCCCAAGATTCTGTCCTTGGCCAGCATCCCTGTTTATAATAAAGGTACTGTCAGTTCTCCCAGTAATTCAGCTTGAAACCTCAATCATATCTGATTTATTCTTCCCTCTAATAATCTCTCACATCCAGTCAATTGAAAAGCAGTCTTGCCATTTCCATTTCTTTTATCTTTATCATATCTGCCTCCTATTTAATTTTATGGCTAATAGTCTAGTTCAGATTCATTATGGTGTATTTGGGTTATTGTAATAGTCTATCTTGTTTCCCTGTTTTCAGTACTTCCACTTTTCTTCATTCCATGGTAGTTAAATCTTCCTAAAGCAAATCTCTGATTTTATCACTCGTCTGCTCAAAATTCCTCAAGAACTCCCCATTGACTACAGGATGAATAAAGGTCTTAGTCTAACATGCAATTCTTTCTATGATTGGGCCCCTACTTACTTCTCTAAGCTTTCTCATATTACACATATTATTATACATTCTTCCCTAAATCAATCCAAAGTATATATTAATGTCAGCCATGTGCCAGACAGTGCCCTTTTGTCAGACCAACTGTTATCAACCTTATATGTCTCTCACTTCTTTTTCCTTTCTTCATGATGGCCCCTATACCTGGAATTACTTCAACTCCATTCTATTAATTTCTCCAGGCCCAATCAAATTGTCATATTCTCCACAAACTCTCCCCTGATCCTATTTTCTGATCTGTTCCAACCTTTACTAGCTAGCTAAAATATCACCTCTGAATTAAGAGTATGCTAGTTGCCTTTCTTTTCCTTTTTTTTTTTAACATTCTATATGGTATTAGGTACTTTTATATCCTGGTTGCCCTTTTACAATAAAGTCAAGAGTCCTGTTGAATTTTAGTTGAATAAATGGAAGATTGAGCCAATTTCATTAAAAGAAACACAACCTTCAGCTAAGGACCTTTACACCAAAAGAATAAAATTAATGCCTGAAGTCTAATGTCCTATGATGTAGTAGTAGAGTACAGAGTAGGGAAACTAGCTTCATATTCCAAAGAATAGTTCTTTTGGGGATCATGCCCATTTCCCCTGATGTTTTCTTAGTCACTCAGCCTAACACTTTTAACAAAACTATTTTGTATACTTGAATGGAATCTTCTTTCACTATCATCTTTTATTTGTGTCATTTCCAAAAGTAGCAATTGAGGATTAGATTACAGTTACCAAGCAACTTTTTTTGCTGGTTTTATTTCTTCTTCATTCCTGTTAGTGGATAGTCATAGCATCTGAACATGACCCTGTCACAATGCAGGTAAACTACAGTTTTAATATAAATTGGGGGGAAAGAAAATTTAAGCTTACAGGCTTGAAGGAGTTTTTAAAAGATAATCAATCTGAAAAAAAATGTAAAAGATAAAACATATCAAATGCAAAATAATTGAGCATGCTTCAGAGGGAAGTTCAAAAGATGATACAAAGGACCATAAAATGCATAATACTCAACATATATCATTCTATTAACAAGAATTGCTGCATCCTTGGTCTTACAATGATCCATTCTCAAAAGTATTGGCAAGATGTGTTTATTGAATTTTTTCTCATTAAGACTCTTTGACCAGTCTTTCTGGTTTCATCATAGACTAGAGTAGAAGTAATCAATTTTAAATTCTGTTTCCATCTCATCTAGGGAAAAAAAACTTTATCTAAAATGATCATATGAGGCCAGAGCTCTATATTGTGTCATAATGGATTGGAAAGTTATTACAATTCTAGTCAGCTCTTGAGGAAAATCATAGACTTAAAGGGGAAGATTTGACTGTTTCCTCTGTCCAGTTTTCATTAATGCTGTGAAAAGAAAATTGGAATTTTAGTTTCCTGTGGTGACTGTGAATTGAAATTAATCCAGATTCTTCCTCAACTCCAGCCCTATGTAGAATGTACTTTTCTCATATCCGTAGTTCAACACAAACCATACCAGAAGAAAAGCAAATCACTCATGAGAATGAATGCTTAAATGAAGCATTTCCAACGAAGCAGAGATTCAATTTTATATATGTATGTGTGTGTATATATATACATATATATGTGTGTGTGTGTATATATATAAGACATGCACTAATTTTCACTGGCTCGGTGGTTATTTTTTGAAGCAATAGAACCTGGAAGTTCCAAATCACTCATGTTCTTTCTCCCTCCCTCCCTCCCTCTCTCCTTTTCCACACCCTAATTTACTTTTCTTCCTCCAGTTTCATACCCACAGTACAAATAAAAGCCTGGATGAAAGATGTGCCTGACATATCTCAGCCTTCTCCCTCTTAAGCAGGTGACTCAGAAAAAACAAAAATAATGTTGTATTTTAGGAGCTTTTTTGTGTCCTGCCTGACTGTTGGGGTCAACTTTGACCATCAATCCCCACCTACATTAAGAGGGGCAGAAAATGTCAGTGTTGAATACCATGGTCAAAGAAAGTGGGAGAATCATCATCCTAATACAAATTTGCAAATTATTCATTTGAATGTAACTTGAAAGGAGGTAAAAAGAAGCCTTTAAATCAAGTTATTGCATTTTATTAGTTAATGTGGATATTGCCCTTCTAAAGGTATGGATGAACAGAAGGCCAGGCAAACTCCTGATTCTACAAAATAAGCCACAGTGGGCTGGAGTTGATGTAATTCTGGATCTAAGGACACAAGAACTTGCCTCACCAATTTGTACAATATTCTAGGTTCATGTTTACCTCCATGTAGTTGGAAGGAACTTCCAAGGCCATCTGGTATAACCTGTGCTTTAGTAAGATTTCTCTCTACAACATATTCACTTCTTTATAGCTCAAATTGTTATGATATATTACTTTTTCTTCAAGCCTAAATTTGCCTCTTTGCAACTTAGAGCCATTACTGCTAGTTCCATTCTCTACAACCAAGAACAAATGTAAACCACTCCAGATGAAAGTCCTTCACATCCTGAAAGACAGCTAGAGCATTCTTCCTAAATCTTCCCTTTTCTTCCAGTTATCTGTTATGTACTTCAGTCTCTTCACCATCTTGTTGTTTTTCTTTGATATTATCCACTTTATCAAGATCCTACTACTAGAGTATAATCTCCATGCAGGAAGTAATATTCTTTCATAACTCAACACAGTGTTTGGCACCCCATAGGTTTATTGGTTTGAATTGGAAACTGTCTGGTTTGGGTTTTTTTATCTGATTTATATATTTTTCTTCTTTTCCCAACTATTTTTTTCCAACTTTCCCCAATATTTTAAGTTTTGTTGAGGGCAAACACTTATACTTTTCTCATATCTCCCTCTAGTCTAGTGTGAATCTTGAAATTTCTCAGACTTGTGAATGTTAAAAAATTCCCCATTGAGGAATTTTCCATTGGGACAATTCCCTATTGGGACCATTCCCCATTTGGACAGTGAGAACCTCTACTCCATGTACTTAAGCCTGCTTTAGGGGAAAAAACTCCTTGTTGAACAATGAAAAGTACTTAAACCCATACTTAAACCATGCCTATTTTTAGAATTAATACAAAGGGGTGCTAAGTACCTATAAAGGTCAGGCAAATTTATATGGGACAAAGAGGTGAGAAGCTTACACAGAGATTCTAGCCTACTCAGGTGTGGATTACTAAAAGGATTAGTCTACTCAGGTGTGAATTCAGAATGGGCTGTCCTTTGGAAAATATCTACTGTGATTGGTAGATTGGAAGAACTTAGGGGAGGTGACATAGGAGAAAACCCCCTATATAAGAAAAGGACAGTCTGTTGAGAAAACAACAGTCTCTTGAAAAACAGTCTCTAAGGAGGCTGTTAGAAGGAGAGTGCTCTAAGGAGGAGACTCTGGAAGAACAGTCTCTAAGGAGTCTCTTGGGAGAGGCTCTTGAGGACAGTCAGAAGGATCCCTCTCTGGAGAAGGATGGCTGGCTGAACTGGTGTCTATATTCTAGCTTGGACAGATCTTGTGGTTAGTGATTAAGGACTGACTGATCTCTCTCTAAAAGACTCAGATCTAGGCCATGTTGACTTAAGGCCCTTCAAACTTATTCCTTTCTTACTCTTCCTCTCTTTCTTTAATTCCTCATTGTATTATTAATTAAATTCTCTATAAACCCAGTTGATTTGGGTATATTTGAATAATTGGGAATATTTCCCTGGCGACCACCTTATATTTGATTTAAAAACAAAACACTGTAGTGAAAACATATTTCCTGCAGTCACAATTTACTCACCCACTCTTATATCTACTACAATTTAAGTCTTCCACTATTTTTAACTCACTACAGTTTATGACCTCAACCATTTTAATTATTACAGTTTATGGCTCCCACTCTTTTAAATCTTACACTAGCCCAATATGGGTTACGTAGTATGTATTCAATAAATACTTTTGGCCTTATGTAATGGGAGAAGCTGTGTACTTGGAGTCAGGGGATCTCCAATCTTTACTCTGTATCTAGTTTGTTGTAAGATTTTAGCCAAGTCAGTTAACTCTTTGAGTCTTAGTCACCTCATCTGCAACTTGGATATAACACATTATAATGTTTGTTTATAAACATTAAAACAAAACCTAAATGAAACTTTTATTGATTGGGAAAGAACAACATCTCAACAGCTAAGAAACTGAAGCATTAAGAAAAGGCAATCCACTAGAAGACTATAAATGGGAGCAAAGGGGAAACACTATATCTTGACTAATTTCCTGACTGAACCCCCCCCCACCTCAAATACCCTGCACTTACACTTTAAGCCAGTGAAATTCCCAAATTATTTATGCCCTAATAAAGAAAGCAATTCTCAGCATGACTCATAGGTGTCTCAATTATATCATGTTCAGGGGGGCATCTAGAGAGCCAGGCCCAGAGATAGGAGGTCCTAGGTTCAAATCTGACCTTAGACACATCCCAGCTGTGTGACTCTGGGCAAGTCACTTAACCCCCATTTCCTAGCCCATACCAGTCTTCTGCCTTATTTTTATTGATTGATTAATTGATTCTAAGATGGAAGGTAAGGGTTTATATATCTATATCTATATCTATATATATATATATATTTATATAAAGTTCAATTGGGACCAAGAATATAATAGCTAATCAGCACCCAACTCTCTCCCCTATGCCTAACTTTGGTAGAGTTATGAGGTAAATGGGGAATATCAGAAGCATTATGATGTAACTCATAGCTCAAGGCTTGGAGTTCAGAAGATCTAGGTTCAAATAACCTTTTGAGCTCCTTAAAGTAAGGTATGTGGTCCTGAGCAAGTCACTTCATTTCTAGGTGCCTTGGACAACTCCCTGGATTCAGCTGCTAAATAAGAGATGGGTTACAATATGTGCTGGTGGGTGATATTGGTCCACTAGAAGCTCCCTGTTCTGACTAAATCTTAGATGTTCCTTATATTTAGAGATATAAATTTTCCATATTTTTAATGACTCAAGCAAATACAAGAGAAAACATCATTCATTAGGTCAAATCCCCCTGCTTAGTAAATAGAAAAACAATGTGAGCTTTCTAATACCTAAAATAGCACTATTGTGGAAAGAATATTTGACTTGGCATTTGCTCATTCATTTGATCTTTTCAACAACCCTGAGAGTAAAGTGCTATTATAATCATCCATACTTTAAGACGAGGAAACTGCAACACAGAAACATTTAGTGACTTGCCTTTAGTCACATAGTTAGGCAATATCTGAAGCAGGATTCAAACTCAGGTCTTCCTGACTCCAAGTTCTGTGCTTTATCTACTAAGTCACTTAGTTGATTCAATTAATTCATGCTTTCATGGACTAGTTAGGAGTCACATGAGATTTGATTTCAAATCCTATCTCAGACACTTATTATGTCATCATAAATAAATCACAAACACTATGAACCTTAGTTTCTGAGTTTGTGAAGATTATCATGTGTCTCAGTGAATTGTGCTGAGCAAATGAGCTTATGTGCATGAAGTCCTTTGCAAAATTTAAAGGACTTTATGATTGTAAGATACTATTATAATGCTAGAAAATCAGCTTCGTAATTGGACAACCTATGCAGTCTGCATGCATTTTCTATCAATGTTAACCCATTTCCAAAAAAGGCAAAAAAGAACAATATTTCAAATGTTGACAAATATGTGCTTTTATGACCTGCACTTGGCTCTGCCCAAAGAGAAAACTAAATATCTTTTTTCCTAGGAATCCTTTAAAAATTTTAATACAGTCAGTATCTATTGAATCTTTGTCTCAGTTCCCTCATCTTAAAGTAGGGATGATTACAATAGCACCTAACTCTCAGTATTAAAAGGATCAAATGAATTAACAGATGTAAAATCTTACAAACCTTACAACTCTATATAAATGCTAGCTATTATTATTAGTCTTGACTTGCCTCCCTCAAACAAATAACATTACCCTAAACTGAGTTAAATATTTTGGTAGAATGGAAATTCTGAGCTCAAATCTCTGCTGTTTATTATCCTGGGCAAGACATGACCTCTTTGGATCCTGATTTCATCTGTAAAATAAAGGTGGAACTAGACAACCTCCAAGGTCCCTTCTAGCTCTAGATCTGTGGTCTTCTTAGACTGTAAGATCCTTGAGGGCAGGGTTTGTTTTTTTGCCTCTTTTTTACCTCTAGCACTTAACCCAGTGCCTATATAGCAGGCATTTAGTAAATGTTCACTGAATTAAATTGAATGCTTGTTTGAAATTATATTATTTAAATCAGGGTAAATGTGGGTTACTTTGGAGATAGCTATTCTATTCTTTAGTGAATTAAAATTTTTCAGTCTGTAGCCTCACTTATCTTTCCAGTCACTGAGCATTCCCAGAGGGATGAAGAAAGTCATAAATTCTTATGGCAATCCAACCTATAGCATATTACCTATTGTCTTGGAGAGGGGGGAAGGGTGGGAAGGTGGGAGAGAACATAGATCTCAAAATGTCATAAAAAAACTATTAAAACTATATCAACTTATAAAATAAAATTCAAAAAGAGACTTATGGCAATGGAGTTTTTGCCCATATTTTACAGAAAAGTGATATTTTCTTTCTTTTAATTTTTCCCATATTATATCTTCATACAGTTTTTAATATTCATTTCCTAATATTTTACAATCCATGCTCTCTCTCCTCTTCCCAAGAAGGCAGATAACATGATACAGGTTGTACATATACTATTTCACACAATATCATGTTGTGAAATAGGAAACAAAGCTTATACTAAAGAAATTTTATAAAGGAAATAAAATGAAGAATGGTAAGGGATGATGCTTTCAGTCATGATGTCGAGGAAAATTCTGGGAAGGCATTCATAGAGACTCTAACTTGGTTAAGCCCAGAACCTAGCCAGGGTGTTTGAGTGGTAAATCCTATCCTAGGGTCCCTTGTCTCTTTTGTACTCAAAGACTCTTGGTAGGTGGTTGATGGGAATGATTGGAGGTCACAATTCAATGAGTTGTGAGTGGTTGCAAGTCAGAAAGGAGCCAGCATCAGCAGTGGAAACAAGTGAGATTAGAGTAGTCTAATGAACCAGATATACAGAATTCCTGACACTTAACTCTCTCACTTTTCTATCTTTTGTGGGAGAATTAGACTTTCATTTCCTTGTCCAAACCTTTATTTCATTTCTCTTTCCCAAGGAAGAAGAAAGATAGAAGATAAATAGAAAAAAAATATGACAATGTATCTCCAGAGTTGCTAGCAAGGAAAATGAAAACCAAAAACAAGTAGTCAACTTTTGTGCCATCTATTTCCTAAATGCAGATCTTTGAATTTATGCCCTTTCATTCCTTTAACAAAAACAGAAAAAGGTGTGCATCAAAGTCCACAAAGGGCTAATTTGGTATTTTCCAACACAGAGTGATTGGGATTAAAAAAGAAAGGACACTAATATTTACTAGCATGAAATGAAGTAGGAATAAGGAAGGCTCCCTGATTTCCTCATGGAAGAGAAAGACAATATATCACAATAATCCCCTAGACCTATGGTGATGAACCTATGCATATGTGCCAGAGGTGCCACTTGAGAGCCCTATCTGTGGGCACATATGCTGTTGCCCCAGCAGTTTGCCAGAATTCATTATTAGAAAGCTAGAGGGACACGGGGACAGGGTGCTCCACTCCCCCTCTTTATGTGTGCCTGAGAACATTGCTCCTTGAGCTAGTATACAGAAGAAAATGGTTTTTTTTTTTAATTACTATCTTATACTTCACCCACTGTCTCTTTATCTTTTCCTTCTCTGAATCTCTGGAAGCTTTGGTTTGAGGAAAAGAACTGAAGATGTCCAAGCCATTAGTCTGCCTATTGTTCTAGGGTAAAGCTCTGCCACCTCCCTCTTCTCCAATGTTGTCTTTTCTCCCTCCAAAAATACTTTTAATTCCTGATATAGAAAGAAAATCTTGCCCTCTGGTTATGATATTATGTTAGCATCATCTCTTTCCATCCTAGTAAGAAATATAACACCTAAGATTTTCAGCAATTTATGTCCTCTTGAATGCTGGCTTGCCCAAGCCTTACCAGAAGGACTATTACAGTATCAAACATATACATCAAGAATGGCCAGTTCCCAAAAGACCATAGATGCTTGACTCTGTCAAGTGTGGCGCTGTTAAATGGCCCAGTGGATAGCATACCAGGACTGGAATCAGAAAGATTCATCTTTATGAGGTCAAATCTGGCTTCAGAAACTTAATAGCTATGTGGCTAATTCCCAGGCAGGTCCCTTAAATCTTTTTGCCTCAGTTTCCTCATGTGTAAAATGAGCTAGAGAAAGAAATGGCAAACCATGTCAGTATATTTACAAAAAAAAAAAAACCCCAAATGGGATCAAACAATGTTGGACACAAATGAAATGACTGAACAACAACAAATTCTGTCAAGTATATAATCTTAGGGCAGGGGAGTAGCTCAGAGATAGTATTCTCAATTTAGCTCAGAGATAGTATTCTCAAAATTCAACATAGGACTGATCTTGACTATTCTCCAGTTTGGTGGGAAATATATCCAGAAACATAAACCCACAACTTCAACAATAATCAACATTATAGTTTCTCAGATGTTATTCCCAATGGGAAAGCAAGTATATAAAAGCCACACAAATGAGGCACACCCCAAGCTCAATTGCTAGGCTGATAGTAATCAGGTGCTTTCCCAAATTATCAAATGCAATTATGTAGAAATTAGTATCAGGACATAAAACAGGGTATTGTAACTGTTATTTCTAATTCATTTCCTTCAGTTTTCATTTGTCAAGGAATTCTGCCAGCACATATTGACCTGCTATTTAAGGATTCATCTACTCTGTTCCTTCTGATATCCCTAAATATCTTGATTAGCAGTACCTAGAGGTATTGGTGCAATTAGGCTCCTACTCAAACTAGCTCTTCCTCATAGACCAAATAACTTGAGCTGAAGGATAATTAGCTGAAGGCTAATATAATTACTTCTGGCCTCTAGTTGAAGAACTACCTTAGAGATATAGTTTTTCCCTTCCTATCTTGACTTCTTGCTTCATTTTCATATATTGAAATTATTATTTTATTATTTTTGCATACTAATAGATCAAATTTACATAGAACTTTATTTTTCATATCTTATTCAAGATAGAAGGCAGATAGCACACAAATAATAATCCCCATTTTTTAGAGAGGAAAAAATTGAGACAAAGATTGTTCCTGGTTGTAAATTTAGTAAGCACTGAAATTTTGGTCCAGTGACTTCAGTTTCAATCTTTTTTGCCTGTATGTGGACTCTCACTTTCCTTCCACTAGAATTCTCCCTTCAAAGTTGGCAAATATATTCATCACAGTAGTGTTTCTGGATTTCTCTTTTTCTAAACTCAATAGGACATTCATCACATTTCGGCAAAAGCTTTTAAGTAGCATTCTTTAAAAAGGAGTGATGATGTGTAGTAGGCAAACAGCATCAGTAAAGGTGGCATGGATATAGGATTCCTGAGGAATTTTTTTCTGCACTCATTCGCTTTAGCCCTGATTTTTTTTATCCTGTTACTTATTTTAGGAGTAAATTAAATTACATTAGGGAACATTCATTTTCTCAGACCTATAAATAAAACTCAGAAATAGTAAATACCATCATTTGTAAATAAATATAATTTTTGGAGAGACAGATTACTTTGATTCATCTGATTTGGCTTCTGGGAGGTCATTTGGTGTATATATATATATATATATATATATATATATATATATATATATATATATATATAGTCTAACACCCAAAGATATCCAATATCATAATTTTTTTATGAAGATACTGAGTCTGGAATCCTAGCAAGGAGACCATCACAAGGTAAATTAATGAGCATCTTGATATCACATCACCTATAACAGGTCCACTATGAAAATGGTGTTATTTAGAAAAACTCTATGAAGAAGAAGCCAAAAGAGTTTGGGTTACATATGAACTACTGCTTTCTACAAAGAAAAAAATCTCATTTGACTGAATGTCATTGATTTGGGTTGTCCTCCTATAAGTTTTTTATTAATGTACAAAAACTGGCAGGAAAGCTAAAATCCTCTCTACCATCCTCAGCAATGCATTGGAAATATGAGTCAGAATGATATATGGTGAAGGCTCAGCTTTGACTTGTTCTTGCTATTTCAACTTCAATCTTGACTTCATTACTTTATGTGATTTCATGAATTCTTTAATAGTTTCCATTGTAGGATTGCTACACATTCTGAGCCATCTAGTTTTTGAAGGTTAGGCCCATCTCCCAGAGTGATTAGTTGGACATTTGAACAATTGCCACTTGACTGGTCATTAGGATTTTGTCATATTAATGCCAAAGGGGACAGACATTTTAATGCAGGCTGTATATTTTTTTTGCCAGATGTTACCCAGAATCCTCCATTTTAACATCAATTTGTTGGCTATTACAGGATAATGAAATTCACTTTTGAATAACATGTTCTTATCCAAAAAAATTAACTGTAGAACAAAATTATCTTCCAATCAGGCCTTAACAAATATGATCTAATGAATGACATTTTCCTTAAAATGACTGTGATGACTTACTTAATGAAAAGATGCACCTTGTTCAATATACATGTCTTTATTTTTAATAGATTTAATGGGACCGGTTCAATATAATCCTCTGATCTTTTTTTTTTCTTTATAAAGTGGAAAGCCACTCAGAATCAGAGTAATTGAAGTAAATTTAGCATGATGAACACTAATAAATGTAAAGGACCCTTTCCAGTAAAATTTAAATGCATGGTACAGAGTTCTTAAACGTCCATTCTCACAAATTTGTCTTCATAGAATTCCCAAGCATCTGAAATCACAAATAGCTTCCTCCATCCTAAAAAATGAAAAGCTAGACTTTTCTACAAGAGAAAGCTCCATCTCAGAAGCCATTTTGATCTCTAGGTTTTTTTCTTATTCTTTCTCTCAAACAGCAGAAGAATAGGCTAATATAAAAACTGAATTTTCAGTGGTGTTTGAGTCATGATTATATATATGTGTGTGTGTGTGTGTGTGTGTGTGTGTGTGTGTGTGTGTGTGTGTGTGTGTGTTTTGTTGTGTGTTTATATGATGAGAGGGGAGAGGAAAACTTCCCAAGAACTGTCAAATCTAAATTCTATGACCCTGGGCAAGTCACTTAACCCCAACTGACAAACCCTTTCTGCTCTTTTGCCTTAGAACCAAAGCTTAGTATCAATTCTAAAACTGAGAGTAAGCATTAAACAAAAAGAACCATCAAATCCAATTATTACCTACTTTTTGTGATTCAGGTAAACATTGATAATGCCAAAGAGAGATGAGAAGGTACTGCTAAAGCATGTGAACAGTGGAACAAAAAACTGTAGACCTTTGGGACACAGATAAGGTTTTTACTTTTGCTACTAATGATTTCAGATGAGAAATAAAGATTTGAAAAAATGAACATTGATTTAAAATATATCAGAGATTGATTTTTTTTTAATTTCTGACCATCACTTAACAAATAGGAATATAGGCTCTTGGCAAGGGATGGTGAAAACCTTAAAAGAGCTAGCTGGTCAAAAGAACAATAATCAAGATTTGCCTAGAGTTTTGAAAACCTCACCAAAAGAAATTTAAACTAAAAAGGAAAGGGAGAAGACAGCCTATGAAGATCTACTAAACTATATACCAGATATAGTAACTACAAAGTTAAAAAAAAAAGCACCAATAATGATATTCAGAAACTCAAAATTCAAAGAAAGAGCCTGCAACAAAATTCTTGGCTCATCACCTAGTTGGTGCTAAACATGATAGAGGATTTGGAATCTTATGGACTGAATAGCCTCATAAAATAGCAAGAAGCAGTGGAGAAGGAAACAAGTATGTGGAAAGATTGGCATGAATGTTTTCACTCTCTTTATCACAAGTGTGGGCTTAGGCTGCTGCTTCGCTATGCTGGAACACAAACTCTTTCAATTCTAGATATGCCTGGCTGGCACACAAGTGAAAAATTGTTGAGTCCCTTGTTGGACTCACATGAAAACTGTTTTGAAGTACAGTTAAAATGGAGATAGTAGAAAAGAACTAAGGTTGGCTTATAAAAAGAAACACCTGTGATGACACAAATGCTTATATGACCATCACCATCCTGCAATACCCCAAAAAGAAGTAAATCCAAAATCTTGCTTGTTGCATCTTAAAAACTGGCAATATACAGATATAAAGAGAAAGATATCATTAAAAACACTAATTCTGATATTTTGGTTTTGTCAGTTGCATTAGAAAGTCCACAATATGCACATATCAAGGATATTTTCAAGAGAAATATGAGACAGGTTTTGCATACGATTTTTATAGCATACTATTGACATTTGACTGAGAACTATAGGGAACAAAAGATCCCGTGTTTATTATTTATTAATTTTTTTTGAAAAAGCATTATATTTGATAGAGCAAAGTGTAGACTTAAAAGCTCACTTGTAGCAAGGTGTTTTACTACCCAAATGTTAATATACAGCTAGCTGGAAAAATATAGCCACAAAGATAACAGCTAGTTTTTATACAATGCTCTAAAAGGTTTGCAAAACCTTTAAGCATCATCTCATTTTCTCCTCATAAGCCTAAGGGGTAGTTGTTAGTATTATTATTATTAATAAAGAGCTGGTGAGTAAACTGAGGCAGGCAGAGGTTAAGTGACTTGATAAAGATCATAGAATAAGTAAGAATTTAATGCTAGATCTGAAGTCAGGTCTTTTGGATTCCAGGTCCAGCACTTTATCATTGTACCACCTAGTTAACTGATAAAAAAAGAAATAATTTTGTTCTATGATCCCCTAATATTATAATATAATAGTATTATTATATAACATAATAAAAATATCAATTGAGTAATTTAAAAGGTGCACATATGCTTGCCAAATTTGTTATTTGTTAATTTTCTGGAAGATGTCCAACACAAGAGTTCAAATGGAGGAACTAATATTTCTAGCTGGCAAGGTGGGCCATATCTTCTCTTGAAAATGGAATTGTATATCAGACCTAAGGACACCATGGATCTTCTTAGAAAGCCCCATCTATGCTCAGATAAGACTAGCCTAAAAAAAAATAGGAAAACCAAATGGATAAAGAATATATATCGCCCAGACAGGTGTCTGGAGTTATGACATTCAAATATATCTGTTAGACAGGCACTGCCAATGACAACTTCCATGTTGTAAATGTGCCAATTGCACTCCATCCTTCCTAGTTATTCCTTGTCAAAAGAGCCAGTTTACACCAGCTCATTTCTGTTGAAGCTATATGGTGGGATATCAAGGAACATTACAGAAGAAACATAAATCAGCTGACCTAATGGGCAATGGAAAGATGTGCACTGGGTGTAAGTAGGTGGCAGAATATTAACATTAGCAAGTATGAGAGAAGTGGAATTAAAGAAAACAAATTCAATTCAGCTAGCATTTACTAAGTTTACTGTGGTCTAGGTACTAATACAAAATATTCTAAATGATCTTATCTTCTATATCATCAAGGCATAAGAATAGGGATTATTTCAGTCTCTGTATTTGTCTCCTGGGCTCCTATCACAATTTCTATTACATAGATAATTTATGGATTCTTATTGATAGATTAATAAAAAATAAAAAGGTGAGAGCCAGCAATGTAAAGATTAAGTACAGCCTAACAGTTTGACCACCTAAGCACTGCACTCTTATCTTTGAAATACAAAATGTCTAGAGGCTATCTTCCAGTCTACTGAAAAGAGATTCTATAGAGGCTTTTTGAAGGACATGGCCAGAAATCATTCAGGCTGTGAAGGTCCAGATGAGATTCAATCTGTCTTGATAGAGCATGTATTGAGACATTATGAAAGATGAAACCAGAAATCCTTCAAAATATCAAAATAGTTATTACTTACTCCCTGGATGCAACCTACTTGTCAAGAAAAAGAATTAGGTGGTCTCATTTATCTATTAAATAGATATATTCATTATTTATTTAATATCTATGAAATATAATAAACACATTTATTGATATATAATAAATATTAAATATAATGAATAATAATGTTATAAATAATAATAAAGTTAATAAATAAAATGTCTCTTAAATATAAATAACAGAGGCAGCTAGGTAGCTCAGTATATGAAGAACCAGGCCTGGAGGTGGGAGGTATTGGATTAAAATCTGGTCTCAATTGCCTCGCTCTTACTGCTTTTCTGCCTCAGAACTGATACTTAGTATAGATTCTTAGACAAAAGGTATTTTGGGTTTTTTTTTAAAGAAATAGCTAAATATACAATAAATAGTGGCATTCAACTTGATGTCAAGAAGATTTGAGTTTGTGATCCAGGACAACACTGAGGGACTTGTGAGAAAGAAAGCTATCCACAACCAGAGAAAGAACTGTGGGAGCAGAAATACAGAAGAAAAGCATATGATCGATCATGTGACTCGATGGGGATATGATTGGGGTTTTAGTGTTAAAAGATCACTCTATTGCAAATATGAAAAACATAGAAATAGGTTTTGAACAATGATACATGTATAACCCAGTGGAACTGGTTGTCAGCTCCGGGAGGCAGGAGGAAAGAGGCATGGGAAAAATCATGAATCAGGTAACCATGGAAAGATATTCTAAATAAAAATTAATTAATTAATTAATTAAAAGACCTGAGTTTGAAACTGGCTCAGACACTAGAAGGAAATGATTCAGTCTTTTAATCTATGAAGGGGGTGGAGGATCTACAAGAGACCCAGATGGTATCAGTTCTCTTATCTGTAAGATGGGGAAAATAAATACCATCTATTTGCCTGGGTTATTGTGAGGATCCAATGAGATAATGTTAAATGTTTTGTAAACCTTAAAATACTGCATTTACTATAACTATTATTACTAACACTTCTACTATGAGTACTATGTTATTACTATTAGCCATTTATTTATTTATACTTTATTCCACAAGCATTTCTGAATACCTAACATGCAGCCCTGCTCTCTTTACAGCATCAGAGTAGGCCCTTTAAACAAATTTGGTGACAGACTATGCCCACCACCTGATCTCCATTTGTTTAGAAGACATTTTAGTGGTTTCCATAAGAATGAATGATCCTTTTCTACCTCCCTTCACTCTACAGATATTTTATCCTTTTCACAAATGGTTTAAGTGCCATTTTTTTCCTAAATTAAGGAAAGGTGAAAGCATTTGGGGATCTTGAATTGTTGAGGTCTCCCCTCACCCCTCCCTTTAAAAAAAATGAAATTTGTTCATAGCATTCCCCTTTTAAAGAGGGAAGTATAAAATCTTAGTGAGTTATTGGAATCAATGTGGATTCCTAGAATATAGGTGACTGGCCCTAGAATTGAGAACTGTCTTTCAGAGCAAAAACAAAAAACAAAAAAAGGGTAAGTACAGGGGGTACAGTGACATGGTAATCACACTTCAGGAAATCCCCACATGAAAGAAGAAAAATCTCTCATTCCCAACGCATTCACTCTATGGAACCTAACCAGATTCAGACTTCTTTCTGAGCTCTTTGCCAAGAAGCAATTCCAATGGGAAGGGAAGTAATAAAACTTGGCAAGATTCATATTGCTGCATAATATCTGAACTCGAATTCGTGTCTGTAGTCTATAGTGCATTGTGACCAGAGGCTTCTGCAATAAGATTTTCTGTGAACACAAAGCATTAGGATTCAATATTATTTTCCCCCTACTGCTCAAAAATAGCTAATGAGAAAGGAATGGTGAAAAGTGAAAGCGCCCACATCCATGCTGACAGAATGCTTCTGAGGTCTCTGCTCATCCACTAGAAAACCCAGTCTTTGTCCACGTGACTAAAGTCAGTGAATTTTGGACAATTAAACTTAACAAAACCATGGCAGCATATGTTATGGCTAACAGTTGGCAGTTTCAAATACTTGTCCCTCTAGTATATGCTTGGAACATCAAATCTACCTTCATGTGTAGAGCCTTTATCTTTCACATTAATACCTCTAATGTCAGTGAATTCTAATTTATAGTTATGGGAGCAGAGTAGTACACACTAAAACTTCAGCAGCAATAACTTCCTGTTCTGACTTTATTCCTTCTTCCCCCAGTGGCTCTCTATGCTTTTGTTCTACTCGAACCCCTGCCTTCATTGCTGCTACCCCATCTCTGTCTTTTAAATGCTCATTTCTCCTTCTAAGCCAAGCTCTAGTGACATTTGCTCCATGAAGCCTTTCCTAATTCCCAAAACAGAAATGATCTCTCTCTTTTATGGTAGAGCATTTATTATTATTTTTGTTGTTGTTGCTATGAGAGCATTTATTATTATTATTATTATTGGTGTACATATAAAAATTCCTTTATTAGATTCTAAACTAATAAGAAGCTGTCTCATTTATCCTTACTTTTGCCTCTCAGAATTCCTATCTTCCTTCAAAACTTGGGTCCAAGTGCCACCTCCTATGAGGAAGTTATGCTGATTTTTCTAGTGGCTAGTGCTCTTCAACCAAAAAATTACCTTGTATATATTATATATTTAACTTTCTGTGTTATAAGCTATCCCTCCACCCAATAAACACTTTGAGGGGAAGACTTCTTTTGTCTTATCTTTGTGCCTAGCCTATAGGAGATAGTTAAGAATTTTGTGGAATTATATTTATCTCTTTATTCCATCACTCATTAACATTCCTTACATATACAAGGTGATCAGTCTGTGCTGGTTAAGTTAAATTTTCTTTGTAAAGTTTTCCCGTGCCCAGTTTCTTCTTCATGTCAAAGTGATTTCAGTAGCCGTCCACTACATTTCAACAGAAAAATACCAGGACTTTATATGATGTTTCTTTTCATTCAGGTAATAGGGAAATTAAAGAGACAGCCTGGGAAGGGGAAGGAGGGCACTGTGCTAGGGTTGAACATAGCTCTTAATGTGCAAAGTGGCACTTTGTCAAATGATCACTTTTACAGCTCATCAGGCAGGTTTGGGAGGAACACAATATGATCTCTGAATGAATAATTCACTAGCATGCAAGGGGAAAAAATAAAACACTATTGCAGGGTTTTCTTCATCAGATAAGATCAAGGAAATCTTAGATTGCATTAATAAAATGGAGTATCTAGAACAAGTTAGAGAATGGTCTTAGAGTATTCTTCCCTGTTCAGACCACATCTAAAGTAATATGTTCAGATATGTTTGCAACATTTTGGGAAGAATTGTGAAAACCTAGAGGGTGGCTCAAATCATTAGAGGTCTAGTAACTATTCTTATAAAGAAAAGAATTATTTAGCCAGGAAAAGAGCAGATTTGAAAGGTGAAAAAGAAGAATCATGGATTTTTCAAAGAATTTGAAGTGTCAATAGGAGCATTAAGATATTGAAAAGAGGCAAATTATCAATCAATCAAATAATATTTGCAATTGTGCTTGACCCCATTAGGTTCTGGGGACACTAATATAATGAATAAAACAAAATAATCCTTACATGCAAAGAATTTGCATTCTAAAGGGGGAAATGAGAATGTATGTATGTATATATTTGTCTGTCTTTCTAGATGTATACTCAACATTATATGTATATGCATATATATAACATATATATATATAGACATATATACAGATACAGAATGTCCTAAAAATTTTAGTGCAATTTTATGGTTTATTAGCTTAAAAGCTCACTAACATTTTTGCGACACCTTGTATATTCATGCCCCATTAAAACTCTGAGAATTAGAATTATTCAGTGAAATGGGATGTCTCAGGAAGTAGGAGTTCCCCAAAACTAGAAGTACCACAATGTTGTAGAAGACATTCCTGTTCAAATACAGGTAAATTAGATGAATTTTGAGGTCCTTCCAACTTTAAGACCCTATATTGTCTGGTAGGGCTGTCATAGGAAAAGGTATAAGTAGAGGAGAACTGGCCATAGCTTGAGGATATATCAGAAGCGAAATAACAGACCTCTCCAAAAAGTAGGTTAGTTATAGGAAAAGCTAACAAGAAATTTATGGTGAGATAAAACACAATTGAGAATGTATTACCAAGGGGGAAAATGGAAATTAAGAACAGATCAAGGAAGATGAACATGATGAAAATGTGATGATCTAGTCAGAAAAGTTAATTTCCTGGGAAATAGAAGGGGAAAAACATCCTTAGCATTAATATCAAGACATAAAGAAAGGGATGAAGTGATAATTGAAGAAATGCTGGATTCTGAAAGAGTCAAGCTAATTGAGTTCCTAGACTCTTATGGTTGGAGTCTGAAATTGGTGAAATGTTATTCAAGTTGAGGTACTGTTCTCAGCTGGACATTATCTACCAGGAGAACACAAAACAAAACGTTTACTTAGTTAGAGTAATTGCCTTTAATTGCCTTCAGTTTGGGAGGACTTATAGGTCACCGGAAAGAATATCAGATATGGAATGTCAGGCCCTAGTTTCATATACTTGTTTTCTTTGTGCTTCAGTAAAATAAAAGTGATGATCTAGATGATCTCCAGTGTGGAGATAGGACTTATGGTTCATTTCATTTGTAGATATGCCATCTACAAAGTTCAGTTCAATTAAAAATCTACTAAGCCCTATTTATATGACACCAAGATGGACTTTGAGTAGATGAAAGCCATCCATAAAAAAGATTGTGAAGTAGTTTGCCTCCAGCAATCTCTATTCCTCAGTGCCTAGTCTTTAATGTTACATCATGGAGACCCTGATGCTCAGTGCTGCCCCAAGTACCATTTACCTTTCTTTCCTCTTTACTAGTCACTAAATCTTAAATCTTATATTTAAATTTTTAAATAATAATATAATAATAAAATATAATATTTATATCATAAAGTAAAAATACATAATAAATATATATAATTTTATATAATAAAAAGTAAATAAAATAAATTTTAAATTTTAAAAATACTTCTGTCATATGTGCCAGTGGTATCAAATTCAAATAGAAACATCGAGGTCCACAGATTGACTAGAAAACCACAAATTAACATTATTTATGTTGTATTGTATTTTTATTTATTTTGTAAACTATTTCCCAAGTATATTTTAATCTGGCTCAGGGCACCCTGGGAAGTTTTATGGTCTACATATGACTTGTCATGAGCTTGCTATATCCCACAAAGCATCAACTATTTAAGTCATTTTTCCATCTTCTGAACTTCAGAGCATTTACTATGCACTCTATATTTATGGACATTAAAAATCATAGCTGATTCTACTTATTCATTGAAGGGGTATATTTTGATAGGAGAAATATAAAATGAGCTACCCCTAATGTAAAGTAAAAAAAGAACATGGAAAAGACTCAGGAACAAAAGAAAATTGTATTGGCCAGAGAATAATGCCTATGATAGTCTTTGATATAATTGGAGGACAAGAGGAAATTACTAAAGATGTGTAAAGATTCAGGGGATGCAGTGAGATTAAAAGAATAGCAAAGATTTGAGCAAGAAAGATTATTCTGGAGCTAGAGGTTTGTGGATTAACTGAAACAAGGCAGGGACTTGAGTGAGGGAAGAGAATAACATTCCTTGAGCAGGGTCTCATCCAACCTTATAGAACTGAGAGTTTATTCAATATCTGATGTTGCTCCTTGACTTTCAGCACCCTAAAAAGGAGTCTAAATGTTGAGCAGTGAGGCAAAATGAGTGAGAGGAGTGAGCTGCTGGCTTTCATCTCCCACCTTTCTTATATAACAGCTCCATAGTTCTTTGTATTTCTGAGGGGACAGGGAAGTCAAAGGAAAACTACAGAGCTGGTCCTAAGAACTGAAAGATAAGAATTACAATTTCTGAATACACTTTAAAGTAGGTATGTACAACACTGTGGGTAGTCAATCAGCAACAAATAAGCCATTCTCTCAAGTACCTGGAGGCCTCTTGGAGTTTCCATGGATGTCTTGCAGAGGCCATTAGCTGCCTTGAAGCAACTAGCCCCCACTTTTATTCATTTTATTAGGCTAAACAGGAGGGCAGTTAAGGGTGGAGAAAAACCATTTAATAGAGCTTGAGCTCATCCTGAGAACAGTAAAAATGTCCCTAATATTCAGTGTCATGAATATTCAGAAACAAATCCCAACTGTGCTCTATTCACACTGAAGCCTAAGGGAATCAACAACCATTACTTAATGGTGGAAAGGGCAGTATGGAAGCCATTTTTCTATATTAATCATTCACAGTGGATGATAAACAAACAAGTAAGGAGAGGAAATAAAGCATAAGTTTATTAAAGTGTATGAACTAAAATTTTCAGGTAATATGGCAAGATTCAGAAACCAACATTTCTATATTGTACATGCATAAATGTATCAAAGGCTCCACAAGCTGTTTGCATTACTGCTGTGGCAATACTTCCACTTCCGAGATCAAAAATATGTCACTTAAGCTAGGGTAGAAATTTTAGAAGGTTTTTTTTTAATACCATAAAAAGGTCATATTCTTATTCAGAATGTAATGTGATTTCTTAGCTTTACAAAAAAAAAAATTTTTTTGTTATGCCACAAGAGACCTGAGGGGACATCCTTTAATTGATATATAAAAGTTATGTTCATAGCTAATGGAATGGGAATAGTTAAGTCACCAATCCAATGTGCTGCCCCCAAGAGTTAGTAGTGAAATTCACAATCTTGGCATTTCTCAATAACTATCAGGAATTGGGTCTAATAAAAAAAAAAATCCCATCCCTCCTCCCCTATCAACAAATTAGTCATTATGTGAGGAAAGTGTGTTCATAAGAACTCGGAAGCAAGGCCTTTTTATGGGATGCTTCATGCAAGTCAATAAAGAGAATCAAAGAGTAAGAAAAAAGTTGACTAACCTAACCCACCTGAGCTCGGCTCACAGGGATCAATGTCCTCATCATCGCTAGGACATTCAGCAGAAGCCACAAGGATGTCATCTGTGGTCTACAAAGAAAACAAATTCAGAACATTTACTCAAAGGAACCCAATATATTTTCTCATCATCATCATCATCGTCATGATCACCATTACCAATACCATGGACAACCAGTTGACATAGAAGATAGAGCACTGGATTTGAAGTTAAGAAGACCTGAGTCTGAATCCTGCATCAGACATCTGTTAGATATATGACACTGAGTAAGATATTTCACTTCTCTTGTCCTTGGATTCCTCATCTACAAAATGAGGGGATTAGATTTAATGGACTTTAATGTTCCAACTAGCTCTAAATCCATGATCCAATTACTATGAGAAGCATACTTTGAGCTCATCTAACAGATGGAGTGGATGAGAAAAACCAATGTAATCATCTCCTCTACAAAGACAATGGTACAAACGTTCATCTTGCTTTTCAATAGCAACTCACAAATGTCAAAAGCTTACAAACTATGAAATCTTGGTAACAGACATTTTTGTGCTATACAAGGTATGAAAAATGGTAGAAGCTCATTTGGATGTTGTATCTTTTTGAATGGGTAAGTTATGCTCAGTTGCTCAGAAAAGATTAGTGAATGGCTAGAAAAAAAACAAAGCAAGTAGAATTTATTGCAGCCATAAGGCACAACAACACATGCACTGGTGGGTTTTATATACTCTCTGTGTCTGCATGTCTGAAAGCAGCAATAATAGCATATTATCCAGAGTTCTATCACTTGGCCTTTGAGAAAGCTTGACTAGCATGTGATTCTTATTCATGTTTTTTAATAGAACAAAAGAAAGAAAACAGGCTAAATTAAAAGGGTATTTTCTTCATAGAAATTAAGATTTTTCATTAAAATCTTAGCTTTATGAGACAGACAGTGTTGTGCCTCCATTTTTCTTTTTATTATTAAGACTTCATAATAAATGAAAATTATGGGGAAAATATATTTTATAGCTGATAGAGTATTAAGAGGGGGCAGTATTCTTTTCAAAGTTTGTTTTCACTGTATTTACATCAAAAAATAGTTACTTAGATTAAACATCATTCTCATCACAATTCTTTGCCCCCTTCTTGGTCAGCTGTTTCTGCCTTGATAATCCTTAACACTGGGTCACTCCCAGCATCCATGTTCTTTTCTACTCCCTAATAGTGGAAGGCTATAAAAGACCATCAGAAAATCATTTAAAATTGATATCTAATCTCATCTGGAACCTCACCATGACATAACCCTTTGTACTCATCTCTGATTGACTCCCTAACACAATTCCTTTTTTAAAATTGTTTTATTTGATACATTTTATTTTTCCCAATAACACATAATAATTTTTAACATTTGTTTTCCAAAATTTTGAATTTCAAATTCTCTCTCTCCCTACCTCCCCCTGGTCACTGTCTTAGACAATAAGAAACTTAATCTAGATTATTCATGTCCATCTATCACAAATATTCTCCTCAGACTCTAACTATGTTCTTCACTCCATCTCTCAGCAAATGTACAACCTGCACTTTCCTAAAATCAAGGCTGCCTATGGTGGGTTCACTCAACTTTCCACCTACATATCTCAATGAATTTATACCTTTGCTACATTTTCAGAAGAAAAGATGACTCTTCTCCAAGCTTAAGTTAACTGCTCCTCTTTGATACAATGTTCTTCTTTCTTTCCCTCTCTCCCTTGCCCCTCCTTTCAATGTTAAGCTCCTAGAAGATGTAGTCTGTCATTTTTTGTCCCTACTTCATCATTTCTGAAAGAGGAGTCTTTTGTTCTATTCTACCAGTTGCAAACCACTTGCTGCAGCCTCTTTATGATGGTCACAATTTCCAACAAACTTTACCCCACTATAAACTTGAACATCATTCCTTAATCTCCCTGGAACAGGTACTTTATTTTGCCAGGAACTGGACTTCTGTACACATCCTGTAGACTCCTCACTTAAATTCTGTATGTAAATTGTTCACTTTCCAGAACTATTTTATATGAGTTACTTGATGGCAGACACAATCATGTTTTCTTATATTTTAACACAATATCTTCCATACATTAAATGATAAATATCTATTTATTACTACCTATTCACTTATTAACTCCTTGACTGTGTTTGACAATCTCTCAAAACTACTGAAACTCAAATATCACCAATGATTTCTTCTTATTTTCAAAATTGAATGCCTACTTTTTTTTCAGTCCTATTTCCCTTGACCTTTCTTCACAGCTTTGTACAATTAATCACCTATTCCTTACCTTCCTCCCTTGCCTTCTAAGACATTTTTTTCTCCAGGCCATTCTTCTTCCCCTCTGATTCCATATTCTCAATTTCTTTCTTTTCATTATCATTCTATCACCTTCTAACATCCCCAAAGCTTGATCCTGGGCCATCATTTATATATTGTCTAAGCAATTAGCACAATACCTGGCACATTGGTGCTATAGAAATACTTATTTCCTTCCCCTAGTGATTTCACCAACTTCCATATTCAAATGAATCCCAAATCTATATATCCAGACCTAACTTCTTTGCTATGTTCCATTTTTATTTGATTGTTGGACATGTCTGCTTGGATATCCTGAAGGCATTTCAAACTTATCATGTACAAAACTTATCATTGACCCCTCTAAACCTGTGCTTCTTCCCAAACTGTTTATTTCTGTTGATAGTACCATGAGCCTCCAAATCACTCAATCTTGAATACTAGAAGTCTTATGGAACAAAAATTCTTGAAATATTCCCTCTTACTCAACCCCTACTTCCAATTAGTTGTGAGATACAATCTTATCTCTACAACATCTCTCTTATTCATCTCTTTTTCTGTATTCACACTGGCCAACTCAATTCACACTCACCTGTTGTGGAGAGTTAATATGGAAGTGGAAAGAGTACTAGAGTTGGACTCAGAGGATCTGGGTTCAAATTCTGCCTCTGTAGTAACCTATATGACCTTGTACTAGTCAATCCACATCTCTGGGCACTAGTTCCTTCACACAACTTCCAAAATAATCTTTCTAATATTCACTCCCCCTTCTTAAAAACCATCCATCCATCCTACTGCCAGATAAAACACAAACTCGTTTTCCTGGAATTTAAGGCCCTTGACATGACGGTTCCAACCTGACTTTCCAGGCTGATTATACATTATTCCTATTTAGCCTATGTTACAGTCAATATTAGACTCTTGTTCTCCAAATGCAATACATTATCTCCCATCTTTGTGTTTTCTGATAAGCTTCTTAATAAATACTGGTTGAATTGAATTGAATATGAAAGCAGAAGTCCACACAATCTAGTTGCTGGTCACATCATCCATTTATAAATATCAAAAGTTGATTTTTCTTCCATCCGTATACTTATAGGCAATTCTAACCTCTGCCTAACTATTGTATGCAAATAGTGAGCTTTAATGCAGAATGGTTAAGGAAAAAATTATTCTGAGGCACATGAGGAGAAGAAGCTCATTATTCCTGCTGGAAATTTAGGAGATTATGCATATTTAGACATTAATAGCAAGTGCAAAATGGATTTTAAATACTCAATTAAAAGCACTGAATCAAACTAGCCTAGGACTTAGTTCCAAAAGGAAAGAAAAAACATGATTCAGGATTCTTTTCTTTATTAGAGAAGTTCTAAACATATTTACAAATCATAATGAGAATAAATAGGTTACCAAAAAGAGGGATGAATCAAGGCGATATAAGCAGGAATGAAAATCTTCAAAATGCAAAAAAGTCTTTAAAAAGTGAATTAAGATCTAGCTCATCTGAAAATGAAGAAGCATTGATCCATAATCTAAATATAAATAATGGCAAAGGGATGAGTAAGGATACAAATCTGGGAGTGTTCCATAAGGCTTAGCTCTTAATCATTTAGAGTCTTTGTAGAAGAATTTCTTTCTTAATCCTATTGCTTTTATTTGGAAAGGGAAAGTTCAAAACAGTCAGGTTTTTTTTAAAGGAGCTACAGTTATTAATGCCTATGATAAATGTTAGCAATTTGCATGAATGTCAGGTCGGGATTCTTTGATTAAACAAGGATTTAAAAGGCAAAGGAACAAATGTCCTTTTGGCCTAGAAAGTTCAGTAGGATAACATGAAAACTGATATGATAACAACAAGTGATTCAATTAGGCTGCCTTGTAGGTCAGTTGTTCCAATTCCCCTTACAAAAGATAATCTTTTTTTTTCAAGAGCTAGCTTTTTATTGGAAAAGTTACTTTGATCATAAACAATAGGTATGTTTCTCTTAAGAGCAGAGTTTTCAATTTTTTTTTGTTTTAAATATAATTTTTCCCATTTAGATAATCTGATGGTTAGTTAAAACTAATATGTGGGGGAAGTTAGGTAGGCTTAGAGTTGGGAAGACATGGGCTCAAATCTGGATTCAGACATTTCTTAGCTCTATGACCCTGAGCAAGTCACGTATCCCCATTTGCCTCGTCCTTGCCACTCTTCTGTCTTAGAACCGATACTATGACAGAAGGTAAGGGTTTTAAAAAATCTAATGCATGTAATAAGAAATTATTTAGGAGGAAAAGTTGAAATTTAAAAAAAAATTATGGTGCCAAACTAATACCATATTATAGTTGTCTCTTTGCATTAAGTTGATAGACTTATAGATAATCACAAATCTAAACCTGGTAGGAGGCTAAAATTATAAATATGGCCTAGTCTTAGTGGCCTGTAAATCAATATATACATTTATGTCATGATAGAGGATTAGCATGGCATAGTGAATAGAGGGCTAACCTTGCAATCAGGAAAACCAAGGTTCAAAACCTGCTTTTAATACATACTGGCTATGTAACACTTGGGGAGTCATTTAACTTCTTAGTGGACTATCCAACTCATTAAATCATTAAATTATATGCAAGTTGCCCATCAAATTGCTGATAAAATCATTGATCTAGACAAATGAGAAAAAGAAATGTTGTGGCCATATTGGGACACTGGCCATCTGCTTCTCTACTATGAGTCAGACTACTCATAATTGCAAAGTATTCACTTTCATATTAACTTGTAGATGCAAAATGCCCTGAAATGGACTGTAAGCACTGACATATCTGGGTTCTAATCCTTGCTCTGCCCACAAACTAGCTGTATGACATTGACCAAGTCACTAAACATCTCTTGATCTTAGTGTCTCTGTTTATAAAATGATGGCTTAGGAAGTTGCTTTTGCCCTAAAATTATGATTGTATGGATCTCATCCAACTTTTAACATTCTATTAAATAGCAGTAATGTAAGAGCTATGAATATAAAAGGTACTGGTGTGAAGAAATTTTTTGCTTATAAAAATCTATCCTATGTTTCAGGATTCCATAAATTAGTTTCTGTTTTTTAAATCATTGCCCTCTACATTTAAGGACTTGCTGGAACCATTACAAAAATGAAAAGTATATAAATCTAGTATCTTATTCAGAATAGGATACCTGAAATCAAGGAGTACCCACATTAGTACTTCTAGAACCTTCCATCCCTTTCTAAATTAACATAAAAAACTAAATGTTAGGGCTAATTCCTCTTTTTCTTTCTCTCATTCTCTGTGTGTATGTTTTTTTTTTAAATCAGTGTTTTTAGAAGCATAATATGGTCTATTAGTTCAAAATGCAGGTGACACAAAAATATGCTATATTTTTAAAAGTCTTTATCATAGCTTTTTACTATGTCAAATGCTATGCCTTGATATTAAGTTCTATTAAGAATAACATTATCTTTACTACAAGAATATCTGATAGTTTACAAAATGCTAATTTAAGCTAAAGAGAACTCATGGGGAAGCAATGGTAAAAAGTACAAGAATGTATTCTTTGAAGATCAGCACAATAATTTATAGGTTAAAACACTTCCAGGAGAATCCATTGGAGTCCATGAAATTTCTTAAACTAAAGTGATTTAATCAGTTGCCACACCTAGAGTTTTTCATGGTCTGGTTATTCTCTTGATTTTTTATTAGTGGGACAAGAGAGTAACCACAAATGGGAGAAATAATTTAATAGGGCAGGAAACATATTTATTAAAAACTCTATAAGTTTATAATGTAAGAATACTCAATTTTTCATATTGCTACAGGTTTACATTTAAGACTATGATTATGTTTATTTTTTTAAAGACTGAGAGTGCCAAAAATATAATTTTAAAATATACTCATTTTGAATGATATCTTCATTGAAAAAGAAATATAATTAGTCCTATAGTTTTTCTACCATGTTATTACATCACTTTTGAATAAATTAAGGAATCTGTAACTAGAGTTGAATACCCAATAGCTCATTCTGCTATAAAATAACTTCTATTAATTAAAAACAATGATTATTAAAGCACTTATTTCTTACTACACTAGCTAAAACCATGTGTAATAAACTAAGTCATTTTTTTCACTTCTAATGGGTGATAATGACTTCTAAGATTGAAATTTTATTACTTCTTAAAAAAATAAAAATAATCTAGTTACACATTAAGAGGCATAGTGATATATATAGTCAGCATGAGAAATATGGGTAGCAAGAACTAATCCCTGCTACTAGGGAGACAGAGACTTGTGTAACTCTTGGGGAAATCTGAGATGTAGGAGGAGAGAGTTTCTATGAATGAAGAGTTGCCAGGCTCTCCATTGCCCTCCAAAAGGGGAATAAAATTAGCCTAAGACAGAAAAACAGAGCAGGTAAAGTTAAGGCTGCAACAAATATCAGCATTGGACTTCAGAAGGCTATTGATCTTCTAGCCTGGGAGAGAGAGTTAGCCTCAACATAAATAAGAAACACAGACAGAATAGAGACAGGGAGAGAGGGAGAAGGAGAGATAGACACAGAGAAAAGACATAGAGATGCTGAACGAGGGAGACAGAGAAAGAAGACTGGCACAAAGACAAAGAAAGAAGGAAAGAAAGAAGGAGAGAGATAGAAACAAAAAGAAAAGAAGGAAGGAAGGAAGGGAGGAAGGGAGGAAGGGAGGGAGGGAGGGAGGGAGGAAGGAAGGAAGGAAGGAAGGAAGGAAGGAAGGAAGGAAGGAAGGAAGGAAGGAAGGAAGGAAGGAAGGAAGGAAGGAAGGAAGGAAGGAAGGAAGGAAGGAAGGAAGGAAGGAAGGAAGGAAGGAAGGAAGGAAGGAAGGAAGGAAGGAAGGAAGGAAGGAAGGAAGGAAGGAAGGAAGGAAGGGAGGGAGGGAGGGAGGGAGGGAGGGAGGGAGGGAGGGAGGAAGGGAGGAAGGGAGGAAGGGAGGAAGGGAGGAAGGGAGGAAGGAAGGAGGAAAGGAAGGGAAGAAGGGAGGAAGGGCAAACATTGGTCTGGGAGTCAAAAGATTTGAGTTTTAGGTATGGCACTAACACTTACAAGGTGTTTTACATTGAGCAACTCTGTGGGCCTCAATTTCCTTAGCAATAAAATGGAGGCAATAATATTTATATCACCATAATATTATAGCTTTATAATTCTCAGTGACATTAGAGATCATCTAGTCTAACACTTTCATTTTTCAGATATGGAAAATAATGACCAGAGAAATGAAGTGACTTGTTCAATTTCTTGAGTAATTGATTTGGGACTTGTATCCAGATACAATTACTAAAAAACCTTTAAATTATATTCATTTTTAATTAAAAAATCTTTATTTCCTTCCCATATTCACCTATTAAAAATAAAACTAAAAACAAAAGATTAATAAATATGTATAGTCAAGCAAAGCTAATTCCTATATTGGTCAAGTAAAAAAATACACACTTTGATTACAAACTAAGTGTTCTTTCCCTCATGCCACCCTCTACTTTTCCACTGCCTGCTTCTCAGGATGGTGTGAGGAAAGTTATTTGTAAATCATAAGGCATTATGGAGAATTGCACTGTTATGATTGTTAACACCAGTCAACTGAACCTCTCCATTTGATTCCTTCTTTTAAGTCTTTTGATGTGGGACCTGATTCTCCATTGATCTAGCAACCCTCACCCACTGTGCTTTTCTCACTAATGATATATACCTCATCCCTTTCCTCTAGAAACACATGAACTGAAAATGCTCTGTAATCCTATAGGATATCCATTAGTGTTAAGGCAAAGTGGCTGAGGGATAGTGAATTATTCCAGGAAATTGAGAAGCAAGAATTTTATTTAAATTTTCTTTCAACTTGTTAAAGATAACTCATTAAAGTTATTAAATATTTTATTAGTATTATAACTTATTAAATATTAAACTTATTAAATTTGTTTCTTATTAAATATTTCTAGGACTCATATTCCCCTTTGTTCCTATGATAGAACCTTAAAATCATAGATTTGGAGTTGAAAGGGATTAAGAGGACGTTAATTCCAACCTCATCATTTTAAAGATCATGAACTTGAAGCACAGAAAGATGAAGTGATTGCCCGAAGTCATTCAACTAGTATTTGCAACAGAATTTGAACTCAGGTCTTTCCCATTCCAAGTCCAATACTCTATCTACTCTACCACCTACAGGTCTAGTTTAATGTCATCTGCTAATGGCAAACACATTTACAATGTAACCTATTAACAAATATAACTTAGCATGGTACAAACTAAGAATAAAAAGCATAAAAAACAACATAACACAGAAGAAAGATCATTGAAATTGGGATCAGGAAAGCTGAATTCAAATACCAGCTCTGTCATTTGTTAGTTTGGAGCTTTAGTCAAATAATCTCTCCCCTCTAGGTCTCAGCTTCCTCAATTACAAAATTAGAAAGTTGGATTAGATTATCTCTAAGAACCCTTCTAAATCTAATATTCAATAATCCTATGGAATACAAAAAGAAATGTGGGAGTCTTATTAGAAATATCTTTTAAGGGAGGTAGGATTTGAAGACTGATGGCAGAAAGAATAAAGGTCATTCCAAGTGCTATATATGCCAGAAGGAACGGAGAGCTGAAGTTATAGGAATTTGAGTTCAAATTTTGACTCTATGTGACTCTAAGAAAGTAGCTTTAACTCTGAGAGTCTCTGTTTTTAAAGAAGAAATATAGATACATTTAATAAATTAAATATATAAAGATTTTGAGGCAAGAATAAACACACTAAAAGGGGGATTGAATAATTGAAGAATGCAAAATTAAATTGATGAAAAATAAGACTGGAGGGCAAATTGTGGAAGGATTTGGCAATTAGATTCAAAAATTTGTTTCAAATATGGTAGGAAATAGGGAACTTTAGTCATTTTTTCATCAGAATGCCAATGAAAAATATACTTGAGGAACGTAAGGTAGAGAATGGAGAGACTGTAGAGATTTTGGAAAGAGCAAGGACAGACAGATGACTGAAAGGAAAAAAAGAAGAGGTTTATATTCCTTATGTGACACAATGTATTAAAATCTAAAAAGAGAATTATTAAGTTTTAGCGATAGGCTAATTGTTAGGAGCTTAAGGAAAGAAAAAAGATGTACTAAACATATAGAATGAGTCACATTTTTGGATATGGTCACTGTAAGAATTTGTTTTGTTTTAATGATGCATAATTGTTACAAAGATTTTGTTTTTTGGGGTTTTTTTCCAAGTAAAACATTTTTAAGTGCTTTATATTTGAAAAAATATTTTGATTTTTTTTAAACTGAGAAAAGCAGTTTACTAGAGTTTTCCAGAACCCTAACGCCTTTTTAGAATTGCTGGGAGGTATGACAAGCACCGTTTCTAAAATAAAAGTCCAGGTACAAGAAGGAAATACAAGTGGAGATGATCTGCAAGAAAATTGAACATGGGAATAAGGTCCCAGTAAGATATCAGGACTGAAGGGAATTGTCCATTTGTTGGCACAGTGCAAATAGACTGGATCAGGAGTCAGGAAGACTTGAGTTCAAATTCTCTCTCAGACATTAACTAGCAGTGTGATGGTTTGTCACTTAATCAATAGCTGCTTCAGTCTCGTCATTTGTAAAATGAGGATAATAATAGCATCTTCTTCGCAGGGTTATTGTTGTAAGAATCAAAGAGAAGTGATACCTGTAATATGCTTGGTGAAACAAAAGGTGCTATATAAATACTAATTACTAATAAACATTGGGGGGGGGGGGAACACTGTTAAATAAGAAGAGGTAAAGAAGGAAAGCCAGTAATGGGAACAGGAAAATAGCATTAGTAGTAATCTTAATGAGAATCAGGATATCATATATTCATTCCGCTGAAAACAGGGCTTTATGTATAACTCCAGAAATGTGAAAGCTGTATCTGTGTTCAAATTAGCCTCATGTTGTTGCAATGTATAGTCTATGGAAGATTCTAGGGGTTTTTTTTTCTGCCTGAAGTCTAGTCCCTTTATGTAACATTTGTTTCAAATTTGCTATTCTACCCTAAAGTTGGGTATTTGAAGCACAGAATCAAAAAAATCCCAGAATTACATGTAATCATAGGAGTCATCCAGTTTAATCTCCACAAAGCAATAATAATCTCTCTAAGATCCCTGTGAATACTTTGAGGGATTCAGAAGAATCTCACTAAGATATGAGGTGGCCCATTCCATTATTGGATAGACCTAAAGATTAGAAAGTTCTTCTCATTGTGAGTCCACAACTGCCTTTAAAGATCCCTCTTACTGTGCCAATCTTTCACATATGTAAAGGGTATTCACATCTTCTGCCCTAGTAAATCTTTTTTTTTTTCTGGCCAAGCATTTCCAATTTTATATCAAATGATTGCACACTCCCATATGACTATTGTAGTCATTCTCCTCCTTATTGACCCATTTATCAGTGTCCTTCTTAAAATATGGTGTCCAGAACTGAACAGAGTTGTCCAGATATAATTTCACAATTGTCAGTATTAGATGAAGACTATTCACTTTCCTAGACCTAGACATTCTATTGCTCTAACCTGAAATCGCATTAACTTTTTTTTTAAGAAAACTCCTACTTTCAGACTTACAATCAATACTGAGTATTAGTTCTAAGTCAGAAGAATAGGGTAAGGGGTAGGCAGATGGAGTGACTTGCCTCTCATCCTCTACCTAGGAAATATCTGAGGCTACATTGGAACTCAGGATCTCCCATCTCCAGGTCTAACAGTATCCACTGAGATATCTAGCGGTTCTTTACATTAGCTTTTATTGAAGCCACAACACATTACTGGCTCCTGTTCAGCTTAGGATAAACAAAAGCCTCCTCTTCACAATTTTGGGTCTCTCAATTTCTTTGACTTTCTTGGAGACAGCTCAAATCCTACCTTCTAGAGAAAATCTTTCTAAGTCTCCCATGCCCAACTCTAGCTGTTAATTCCTTCTCTTCTCAGATCACCTTGCTTCTAGTCAATATATGTCTTTTATACACCTAGTCACTTATATTTTGCCTCCTTGATTAAAACTTAAGCTCCATAGAGCAGGGATGACTTTTTTTTGTTATCCCTGGCATCCTGACATATAAATCCTTAATACATGCTTGTTGTTTGACTGTCCTTCAACTTGGACTAGCATCAGTAAACTTTTTTTGAATCAAATTCTGTACATTACCTTTATTTATGCTAAATACAATCTTGTGAATCTAAGCCCTTCACTTTAACCTGCTGAGATCAGTTTGCCTTCTTATTGTGTCATGCGATGTATATATAGCCATATTAACAGGAACAGGAATTCTGATCAGATATTTTTAAGCACCTGTTTCTCAGATTTATATAAAACTTTGCCTACCTGCCTGTTGGGAAACAAGATCTAACAGAAACCAGTTCTTTAATGCATCCTTTATCTTAGCCACAATTGAATATCTAAGAATTGCTTTTTATGTATTTCTCCTTTAAGAAGAAAAGGGGGGAAATGCAATAAAGGAACTCAGCCCAATAGATGTCCTTGTAGAAATCATCAGGATATGAAAAATCAGGAGGTGGTTCAAGTGGGAAAAAAAATCAAATTTCATTTTGAAGGTTGAATTAACGGAGCAATTTTCTAGCCAACACTGTGTAATTTAAATTTAATTTACTGTGTTTGGAGCTGCCTCTCTATGACTGGTCGTTGAGACAGTTGCAGAAACTCAAATATGTCACATTAATCAATTCTATTCTTCAGTTTGTATTTCCCTGGTGTTTATAACCTTTTCAGAAAAGAGACAACCTGCTGAAAGAGACAGACTAGTGATCAAGCAGGGGTATTAGCTTTAGATAAGAGTCCATTTGGACAAGTGTCTTTAACAGCGTATTTAACCTCTCTCAGGTCAAAGTGGTACCTTGATCATCCCTGGCTGAAAGCAGTCTGCACACACATACGGAATGTCTATTCTCATTCTAAATTTGTTCTTTCAAAGATATTTAGGATCCCATACCTTAAGGGATGGGGAGAAGTTGGGGAGGCTTGATAACAGAAATGCCATAGAGCCTTGAGATAATGCTACAATCACTGAAATGCCTTGTCCCACAAGGATGTGACTTTTTGGTGAATGGAAATCAATTGTTGAGTTCTATCAGATACTATAAGAGAGAATGGGCTCAAACAACAGAAAATAGGACAATCCCCAATGTCAAGTACAGTAACTTTGCATAATCAGTACTTTTGATATGTGCTAGTGTCCTGGGAAAAGTCCAGACTTAGGTTAGAAGACATGGGTGTGAATCCTGGTTTTATCCTGTCATCTGGGAAACCTTTGGCAAGTCACATTGGACCTTAAATTTCTCAGCTCTAAAATGTCCGAGTTGGACTACCTGACTTTTAAGGCCTCTTCCAGCCCCAAATCTATGATCCTATGAAATACTTTATTTGTTAAAATTAACTTCTAAGGGACTCATGATAAAAAGGCTATCTACCACTATAGAAGGAATAGAGTGTGAATGAAGATTGAAGCATATCATTCTTCACTTTATTTCCTCCATGAATTTTTCTCTAGTGTAAGCAATATGTGTCTTGTTTCACAGGATGACAAACTGAAATGCCATAGAGCTTTGAGAAAATGTTAGAGGCACTGAAATGCCTAACCGCACAGGGACGTAACTATTGTATATCTATGGTGTGATAATATGTGTACAACCTATATCATAATACCTGGCTCTTTGGGAGAAGGAAGGGAAAAGAGGGAGGAATAGAACATGGATTGCCAAATGTCAAAGAACAAATGTTTAAAATTGTATTGTCATGTAATCTAGAGAAAAAATTAATTGATTTAATTAATGAATGATGGTTAGATACTGAAATGGATTAGAAATCAGAGATCATTAAGTAATTGATTTAGAAGCAAAAGGGAACTTAGAATTATCAAATCCAATCCCCTCACTTTATAGATAAGGAAACTGAGGCACCCAAAGTCTAGGACTTGCAGTTTCTGGCACATAATAAATGCTAGTTAACTAACACTCAGGGTGCCTGAGGCCAAATGGCCAAACACATTTTGGCTGCATTTTTTCTATTTTTCTACATCAGAGGGAAGATTCTTCCTTTGACTTTTACATATGTAAGCTTTAACCATTTTAAGGAAGGGATTGTTCTTAAAAAAAAAAAAAACCTTACCTTCTGTCTTCTATCCCTTCTAAGACAGAAAAGAGGCAAGGGCTAGGTAATTGTAGTTAAATGACTTCCTCAGGATCACAGAATTAGAGACATGTCTGAGGACAAATTTGAACCCTGGTCTCCTCCTGACCCCAGACCTGGTGCAATATGTTACCTAGTTCAAGGAAGCAATTTGCTGTACTTTTAAATAAAAATGTTAATCATGATTATCAGCACATTGCTATTTTATAAGATTAAAAAAGCTATGTGAGAATATGATGAATAAAACACATGCTATTCTTCTATTCTAACCAACAGTAACATTCTACAACTTTATTATGTGTTTCTTTTACTTCCTAGCTTTTAACAGCCTTGAAGAAAATAAGTCAATGAAAACTGAAATAGAAACAGAAGCAACAAAATCTACCAAAAAACAATACTGCTTGATAAGGAAATGAAAAAATTCCCAAGTTAGCACAAGAAGGCAAATGAGAATATAATGCCTACAAATGGAACACTAACTTATTCTCAATCTTTAATTGAAAAAGAGAAAAAATTTTATTTCCAATAAGCCATATCATAACCTGCTGGTGTAAGGTGAATGCTTCTTTTTTGATAGAGCTGTTTTTGCACAGTAACAAAACAACCAATTGAAAAATTAACCTATCAAGCCAAGCGTTTCTGCTTATGTAACATTACTCTTCTGAATCTCTCATTGTAAGCTGATTATTTTTTTATTTATTTGTTTTTGGTACTGAAATAAATAAAGCCACTTGATTGTTTGGGCATTGTGTATCTTAGCCTAAGTATGGCATAGTTTGGCAACTGGTAGACACTGGGTTCTGTGTAATACTTTGGTCTATGTGAAACTGCCCTGGGAAATAGAGCTTCCTGTCTGGTTTCTATGAGATATTTTCTTCGTGTCCCCAAATGACTCGTTACTGGTTGAGCTGCCCTGGGGAAATCATGTAGGTCTCTGAATTAGCGTCATAGATTCCTGGAGCTATGTCTGGGCCATAGTGCCTCTAACCTTACAAGAAGGGCATTTTGTAGATATGAATTTATTTCTTCACCTACTAACAACCCAGGCAAAGAAAATCAAGAATGATATGTGTTCATAAAACAATGAAACTGACCAGCTCCGGTTTTTTTTTTAAGTCTAATGGCTTATTAATTAAATTACCTGATCAAGTCAGACAAAACAGTCTATCTGGTCACTACAGATACTAACTTAGATTCAGACTGCCCAAATCCAGACTTTTTCAACTTATTGCTATCCTTGTTTAGTCCAGCAATAGAGGCCACATTGAAAATTTTAAAAAGATATAATGATTAAAGATGAAAAATGTACATCACCAGTAAAAAAGCAAGACAATGACACTCATTGAGCAACTACTATCTGCAAGGGACTGACTGAGCTTGGAGGATACAGAAAGGTCCATTACATGTATCTACTCCCAACAGGTTTCTACTGCTTTATTAAAAGAAATTCTAAATGAATGAATCTGTAAGGAAAATGAACCTGTCCATATCATCACTTTTCCTTGAACTTAAAAAAATCATTCCCTATCAGAAGTGGTACTTTGGAATGAGTGTTGAATTGTGGTGTCAGGAAAATGTGATTTCAAATCCTGCCTACTTACTGGCTATGTGACCCTAGGCAAGTCATATTTCTTCTCAGCCTCAGTTTTCTCATATATGAAATTGGGGATAATCATATGAGTTATTTCATAGAGTTTTAAGGTCTAAATGAGGTAATATACATAAAGTAAAGGTCTTTGGAAACCAGAAAGTGCTTTAGAAATGCCAGCAATTATCAATTATTTTTATTATGATTATTCTCCCACCACAATCCACAATCCACAAAGGCTGGGCCAGTGGTAGTGTCCTGAGGTTTCAGACCAAGTCTTGGCCAATACTAAATGGATACCTGTTTGTTATTTAATGTGCATATGTGAACATGAGCATTCATGAATATTTAGGACAAATCTTAAGTGTCCCTGAAAAACTGCCAGCCTTCACATTCCTCTAATGTCCTCTCCTAGTTGATGCCCTGGGCTATTACAAAAAGTGACTGTAAATCAGCTGTCTGTTTGGAACAGAGACAGACAAGAAAGTCATTCCATTTTCTTCAGCCTCCTCTTGCCTGTTTAAAATGTATGCAACTGCCCCCAATGCAGAGAAAGTGACTTACAGAGAAAAACTCCATAGAGTCTAAGAAGTGGCAATAGTTGAATGGTTCTGACATATGGTTTCATTTACATTAGAAACTGCTTGTTCTAAAGGGCACAATTTAAATACATGGAAAACAGGATGAAGAGGAAGACTCTGAATGAAGCTATGCTAGAAATGCAGAGGAAATGAATTATCACTTTCATACACACACACACACACACACACACACACACACACACACATCTTCCTTAGCCTATACAATGAAAAATGGCAAAATCCCTGGAAGAAAACAGATTACAGAAAATTCAGAGTTTAAAAGAAAATAATTACTGCAACTTTCTTTTTCTTAGAATATAAGACAATCCAGACAGTTTGGCAGCAGGTCCAAACACTAAATTAATTTCTATAGTGTTGGCCAGAAACCACCATTAGATTGGGTGCCAAGTCTTAATTACCTTTGTTTCTTTCTGGCCCATACCTCTCCATAGCCCACCCCCAGTACCTAGCACAATGCTTTTTACAATATAGACCTTTCTTCAATACTTGAATGAAAGAGTGATAAACTATAATCTGATATTTAATCTATTCTCACTATTAATCACAAAAGTTCCCAAAGATTTCAAAATTTTTTATTATATTTCATGTACCCTAATACCCCAAAGAAATAGGAATAATAATAGTTGTTTTTAGTGTCTTTAGAAGGCACTGGCATTTTGCAAAGGTGGGAGATTCATGTATGAAATCACACATTTACTATCAAACTTCTTTGATGCATTGCTTATTTTTTCCTCTTCTTTTTAATTCTTTTCTTTTTTCTTACTTGTCATAAGGATGGATTGTTATTTGGAAGGAGGATGGGCAAGGTATTGGAAGAAGTTCTGGTGATATTAAAAAAAAGGTAACAAAAAAAGATTTCTTTTTTTAAGAGAGTCTAGTAATCCATAAATTCTGTATGCTAACAAAATAAAACTTGACAGCAATGCTATAAATACTGCTCAGGTACCAAATGGATGGGGGAATAGAGAGAATATATGAGGTGTGAAGTAGGGTGATGAAAGATAGAAATTTCTTCCGTATCTAAAGATCTGTTAATTTTTCTGTTCTCCTAAGTTTCTTTTCAAAATTTTAGTTGTTGATCACCACTTAAACTTATTGCAAAGCTTAGAAATAGAAATCTAAATTAGAATAATGTCTCTTTCTACAGTATATGAAATACTGATTATACTATTATGACCAAAAACATTACTCAAAGGAATTATTTATTGAGTCTATTAGTAATCTATAAGTGGTCAATCTAAATTGTCTTACTGTTTGCAAAAGACAAAATTAGTGATGACTTCTAACGCAAATCTGGTTACCTATCGAATTCACAGTTTTTAGAAGTAGAGGAGATTTATAACTGATTTAAGTCAATATTCTTATTTTATTTGAAGAGTTAATTGATATCTAGAAAGGTATATAACTTGACCAATATCATATAGCTAATAAATATTAGTTTGGGGAAAAAACATTCCCAATCCTTCATGTTTGGTCTGATATGCCATGTTGCCTCTCATCTCTGAGAACTAATTTTAACTGTTCCATGAACAAAACTCTCTTTTTCTCTGTTTCTGTCTCTGTCTCTCTCTGTCTCAATTTATCTGTCTCTGTCTCTCTCACACTTACACACACACACACACACACACACACACACATACATGCACACCCCATATCAACCTACTTTTTTTGCACCAATATGTAAACCACTAAAGTAAATGAGGTTTGAGGTCAAGTAGAGTACAGGGAAGTAGAGCAGAATTACTTTAGCAGAAAGTCTAATTTAAGTCAGAATTCAAATAAAAAAAAAAAAAAAAAAACTTCTAATTTCATAAACCCAAAGATTGTCCTAGCCATTGTTTTATCTAGTAAGGGACACAGTCAATTCACAAAGTTACTTTTTACTTTAAAATTGCCAAGAGACGCTCCTAACATGATTTTTTAAAACCTCCTTAATTGTAGTTTGTACCCTGTATGTCAGCACATGAGTCAGTAGTCATCTCCTGAGGACAGAGAGATAATCGATATTTATTGCATTTTTCCCTATTTGTTTTTCCATGTCCTGGAATTTTACAGGGCCTGATAGGTAAGACATCAACTGAATAAATTATTTCTCTTTCTTCATTAAGTCATCGACAGAAATCCATACAATTTCCAGTGTGTGTATTTGTGTTTGTAGCTCATTAACTACTGTTTCTACAATAAAAGGGCTAATGAGACATTTAACTTTGCCCCTGATCATACTACCATCATTATGGTTTGAATAAATTATCATAATTCCCTTAAATGACTAAACAGGAGTGACCATTTACTCTTGTATTTGGCATACTGAAGGGATAATCTAGAAGTTCCTTGTAAGATCATTGTATGTTCCTTTATACAATGTTTAGAATGGGAGAATCGATCAGACTCTCCATCATGTTGAGCACTCTCCAAGAGTGCTGATTTGGAAGTGAGAAGTCCTGGATGTGAATTCTATTTCTAAATCTTACTACACACAAGGCCTAGCTCTCTATCTATTAAGCCACCTAGCTACTCTAGTTCTCATAAGTTCTTAAGAGATGACAAGGTTATGATCTAACGTCAAATGAATGCTTTGCTCTCACTAAGATCACCCCTAGGCTGAAAAATGGTTGAGAACTACCAAGAAGAAAGAATGATATTTAAAAAAACCATTAGAACATACTTCCCTTAAACATGTTTGAAGAAAACAAATGATATTACTGACAGTAAAGGATGTGTCCTGACACAGGATAATAGCAACGTGACTTTGCATCAGACTTGCATTTGCTGGAATCATCATTTTTTAAGTTATCTTTAGCTAAAGTAAAAAAACAAAAAATCCCTGATCTTCATAAACTCTAAACTCACCTCCATTGAACACATGTTTACTACACTTACCCAAATTGTAACAGCTCATTAAAAACCAAAAATAACAGAGGTGAAGGAGGACAAACAATTTTCCTGGAGTATAACTCACTAGTATGGGACAAATTTTGGTAAAGTGGCACTTTGGACCAAACATTTTATCTGTCTTCTATAATGTCCTCTAGTGAGAGTGAAATTTACTAACTGGACTCCATATTATTATCCAGGGCCTCAGAATCCTCAGCTTTAATGAGGCCTGTCTTTAAATGAGGACTATCTAGTCTCTAAGAACAACTTCCAGCTTTGACATTTTGGTTCCGTAAGTAATTAGTTTTCACTAAAGAAAGACTGGCAGAAGGTTGCAAGTCAAGCAAAACTTAAAATGACCTGTAATAATCTAGTCTCCATTTTCTCCTGAAGCATTTCATTTTCTTGTCTCTTTCAAAACAGTAAATAAAAATGTTTTAAATTGACTATGTCTCTTAGGGATTAGATAAAGCTAAGATTATGATACTTTGAGTTTTATGAAATTGGAAGGCTTTATTTAAAAAAAATTTTTTTAATTCTGACTTAATTTTAACTTTTGCTAGAGTAATTCCTCCCCCTTCCCCCACTCTATTTAACCTTAAACCTCATTTGCTTTAGTGATTTATATATCAGTGCTCAAAAAAAGTGTGCACTCTCAGAAAATCTCTCAAAGCCAAACTGAAATATTGTCTGTGTCTCACATCTCCCCCAAACAACAATAACAATAATTAGTCATATATATGTCTGTACTCACTGGACCTGAGTTCAGTTCTTGCCACTTATTGGTAGTGTGATCTTAAGCAAGTTACTTAAGTATTCTAGATCTCATCTTTAAAAATGTAATTAACAGTATTTACATCACTCACTTCAAAGGATTGTGGTGAAAAAAAGTGTTTTACAAATCACAATAAATGCACATTTTTGTCATTAATAATAAGTCAGAGGAACAACAATCTCACTTCATTGCTTGCTAAGAAAGACTGCCTCTCTAGTCACTTCCCCCCATCTTCATTCTGGTATAAATGACCAGAATAATGCATTGTAATGGAAAGAGAGCTTGCCTTAGAGCCAAGAGAATCAGCCTAAGACTCACATACTAGCTGTGTAACCTCAGCAACCTTTCATCCTTTAGACAAGTCTCTAAGATTATACAGAAAAAAGTACCAAAGGGAGGCAGCTGCCATAAGTTATATTTCCCACCCTGATGAAATCACAGGTCTAAACCAAACAAACAAAAGAAGACACAATGAAGATCAGATGGGTTCTTATTTTCTTTTCATGAGCAAAAAATCCAGACCAAAAAATAAAATCTAATGAGAGGTCCACAGATGTGATTTGAAAACAAATGTTAACTGGCATCTGCCTTGGGGATCAAATCAGTCAATACTTAAAAAATTAATTCAGATTATTCACTAGAAATACTGAAGCTGAAGCCTAAATATTTTGGCCATATAATCAGAAGAACGGGATTCATTGTAAAAGACCCCGATGCTGGGAACGATGGAAGACAAAAAGAGAAGGGGATAACAGACATGTAGATGAATACATAGTGTCATGGAAACAACCAACATGAACTTGGACAGACTTTGAGAGATAGTGGACAACAGAAGGACCTGGTAGGCTACTGCCCAAGCAATCATGAAGAGTCAAACAACTGAATGACTGAACAACAATAAACTTTATCAATCTATATGTAATGGGAGAACACCATGTGTTCTGTGCCCCAGCTCTGACATTCTGTCTCCATCTAGAGAAATAGGAATAGGTAAGAAATCCCCAGATTGAGAGCCATCCTTGCAAATGCTTTGGTGACTTGTAGATACTGCCAGCATTGTGCCTATAACAGTGACAGAAGCTCTTTCCTTCATGTTTGAGAAAGGCTTCTCCCCCTGCAAAGATCTTCTCACTTTTAATGAAATCTTGTCTTGATGAGACCATTAAGCTAACCAAGTTACTGTAGTGTAACGGAATGAGAGGACAAGAATCCTGTACTCCAATTCACCTATAAATTCAGTTTAACAATACAACAAATATTTCTTTATAATCTAACCTGTGCAAAAAGTTCCAACTTCTCTGAGATACAAAAATTTCTAAAATGTCCCCGTTCCTCCACCACCTTTAAACTGCTAATATTTCTACAATTTTTTCAAAGGACCAGGTCAACTTCCACCCAAGGTCAAGTCAATTTCTGTTTACCTTCATGTACAAATGAATCATTATTACTTCATGTTGAAATATGTCCTTGCACATAGTAGGCACTTGGTAAAATATTTCTTGCCTTAATTGGAAATAACTTGAGCTCAACATATATGACATCTGGGTTTCCTGGATTTATGACTATGCTGCCACATTCTCTTGGAATGATTTACTACATATTCACTGCCAGAGGAAAAATGTGTAATGCTTAACTGATCTCAAAGCTGATTATAGGTGGAAAAGTAGATTGGGGATCCATAGGTAATAAAACTGCTAACACTCAGATTAGTCCATTATGCTCACCTGAGTTAAAAGGTCCAAGTTCGGCAAAATCAAGGCTCTCTTAAACTGAGTTTTGTCACCCTTTACCATCTATTATGTAGCCATCCCACAGTGAAATTAATGACCCTCCAGCCCATTGTTTTTTGAGCCCCATAGAGAGTATGCCACCAGGACAGATGCCATAGAATTTTCTGACCATAATTATTCAATGCCCAAATTATTTTTACCCCATTGTTTTGATAATCCTTTGAAAAAGGTAAATATTGTACAAATCTAAATTATTATGAGACTCCCTCCTCCATGAAGTCTTTCTTGATACCTCATCAATAACAGAATTCATGCTGCCCTCTGCTTTGAAAGATTCTAAATACAATCACATCTAGTAGTAATAATTATAGTTATTTGTGTATGTTATACTCCTTTATTAAACTGTAAGTACATAGTATGTACATTTGTTTACTCCCTCCCATAGGCTTAGCACACTACTTAGTCCTCAGTAGATGATTAATAATTTTTTTAAAAACAAAAATTTGAGTTAAGTGCAAAAAAATTCTCCCTAAATATAACTGGTTTTAGCTAAAAAAGTAAAATAAATCACTTAATTCTGATTAAAAATGACTAAGTTCAAGATCCTTATTTTGCAGATGAGAAAACTGGGGTATAGAATGTTTAAGTGAGTTCCTCCTGCACACATCAGTGGCTGTGCCAAGGCCAGAATTCAGGTGTCCTGAATTCCATTCCATTGCTCTTTCCACCATATTTTGTTTTTTCTATTTCCTACTTTTACATGATGATGGCACAGAGACCATATAGGTAATTTTTTTTTCCCATGTGTCTTAAATTAAATGTGTCTGATGTGCATTTTACATTTTTTCACACATGTCTGACATGTTCAAGACCTTTGAGAAATTGTAGGAAACTAAGTACAATGATGGACATCTAGAGCAGGCAGACCAAAGGAACAAAAGGCTTTCATAGTAAGTTTAACACCCATTTACACTAATGAGAGTTATACACATTCATGCACTGAGGGAAGAATAGTTCTAATTTCCTTTTAATTAGAAATGGAAGCTTCATTAGATCTAGTGCCTTGGTGATACAACCATTTCATTAGCTGGCTCCTGTAGCTGAACCTTATTCATACAGGTGTTTGTGTATGTTATTTAATTAGGCCATTGTCTAATAATTGTTTCTACATTACTAGTTAGAGTATTATTTTCTATTAGAAAAAGGCTTATTTAGGGGGCAGCTAGGTGACTCAGTAGATTGAGAGCCAGGCCTAGAGACAGGAGGTTCTTGGTTCAAATCTGGCCTCAGACACTTCCTAACTGTGTGACCCTGGGTAAGTCATTTAAACCTCATTTCCTAGCTCTTACTGTTCCTCTGTTTAGGAACCAATACATAGTAGTGATTCTAAAGCAAAAGTTTTTTTTTAAGGTTTATTTAAATGCAATGGTCAAATCTTGATCTCAAAGAAGAGCTGAGGATTCCCTTTGGTAAAGAAGTCCTCAAGTAATGGTTGGATGGCGCCATTTGTTGAGTAGACTGTAGAGATGATTCTTGTTCAGTTATGGGTTGAACTAGCTATTCTCTGAAGTTCCTTCTACTTCTGGGGTTGTGGATTTGTGAATCTCAGAGCTCATCAGGGAAAGGAGACAGGCCCTGAGAAGTTCAGTGATTTGCCTGAAGTCCCATGGGGAAAGGAAGCATTTGAACCCAGGGTTTCCGGACTCCAACTAGAGTGCTCCTTCTACCATACCACATTGCTCTTCAAAAGCAGTCATTGTTAGCTACCTCTATCTAACCACTTCATTAGGCAGCAAATACAAGTGTTAGCTGCTTTCCCTGGCACAATGGATATGCATCTCAGTCAGTTTTTCACTGTGATAACTCTGAGAAAATCTTTTCTAAATATTGGATGGTCCCTTTTGTGAAACATTACATGGGCTGGATTCCAAATATCTCAATTTCTAGTTTTTAAATAGTACTCACATAGGAATGAGAGTCTCTCTGGGGGGCCTATTCAAGCTTGATACACTGTGGGAGGGGGAAGGATGATGTGATAAGTAGAGGAACTGTCTTATAGTCTTTAGCTCTCTGTACACATTCTGTATTGGGAGAAGAAAAATTCTCTCTTATGGATGGAGTCCTCCGGCTGCTGTACAGTCTGGTAGAGAACTGTGCAGATGGGCACAGCCTGAGAACAAGAGAAGATGCCCTCCAGCTGAAGCAAACATTCCCCTCTCTTGGCAAGAGGTTCTGTTAGGCAATAAAATTCTCCACTCCATCAAAGGGAGGCCAAGGTGGAAGGGGGCATGATTGGAAAGGGGTTGGCCTGCCTCTACTTTTCCCTTCTGCTTACCAAGAAGAAAGCATGCTGTTGAATAACTGACCAGCAATATATTGCAGAGGAAGTCATATTTTTTTAAAGCAGATCACAAGCGAAATGGTCTCTCTCCTAATGTCTCATAATTCTTTATATCTTGGATTTTTTTTCCCTATCAAATGGGTGATTTCATTGTTAGACTGTGTTTCCATCCAGGAATTTTTTCTAACTACCACTGCAGATCCCCAGTACCCTCTGGGTAAATTTAGCTTTACAGAATTATCTGGGGCATTGAGAAGTTAATTTGTCCAGTGTCACATAGATAACATATATCCAAGGCAGAAATAGAACCCAGGGACCTCTCCAATTCTCCATCAACAATACTACACTTCTCAATGCCTCACACAATACATGATCTATTCCATATTACCATTTTTTGGGTACATGTTTAATTTCCCCTGCTAGACAATAAACTGCTCAATTACAGGGACTGTCTTATTTACTTTATAGCTTCCTTAGGGTTTTGCACATAGAAGCACTTAATAATTTTTTTTCCTAATTGAACATATCTCTGGATATCCTAAATAGACAAACTATATTTTCCCAATTTTATCAAATGCCAAAATTATTTTTAAAGAAGTAGGTCAGTGGTGTGGGATAATGGGAAAATGTAGTATTATGAATGCAAATATTTTTTCCCTCCATACACTTTAATCAGCTTTCCAAATTTTTAATTTCATTTTATTGCAAAACAAACTCCCAACCATTCATTCCAATGCAGTTCCAAGCTGCAAAGGCTTTTTTTTTTTTGTTTCACAATAAAACTAACTGCAGGTGCGAACTCAAGGGAGACAGACCTTGGAAATTTTAACTATGTTGCCATGGCAATGGTTTGCAAGAATGTATATGAGTTTCATCTTCCCTCTCAAGCATTCAACTGAGTTCATGTGTGGAGGTTCAAATCACTGGATTCACAATGTTTTCCATTTATTGTGTCTTGAAAGGGTTGAAAATGACTGTCTGTTGCTTATAGTAACTAGGGACTACGAAGTATCAAAACTGCCTCTTATTACACCACTTTCTACTCTTCTACAAAGGCTGAGATCTAGTCATTTATTACTGATTCTTACCTGGGCAGCCTTCCCATTTTGCCAAACTGTGAGAAGCTCCATAAATTCTAAAAATAAGTGGTTTTCAGCATTGTTGCAAACACAGAAGTTGGAGTAAGATTATGAAATGGTGGAAAGATTTTCCACCGAATAGCATGTTAATTTCCTAAGCCAAAATTGTCAAAAGCTGTTAGGAGCTTTAAGATGAACCAACTAAAAGCAGGCATTAGAAATGAAAACAGAACTGTTTAAAATGGCATTGGAAATCTGTAATTCCAATCTATTCTTGATAATCTTTTTATAAATAACTAAAGTAATGATGAAGTAGATAGCATGCTGAATTTAGAGAGACCTGGGTTCAAATTCCACCTTCCACTTAATTGTGTGGGCATGACCATTGTGCCCCCAGAAACTCGGGCAAAACTGTAAGCAGGGAAATTTCTTTGCTCCCTTAGGCCCTCCAGACTCCCAATCCAAAACATCTGACCAGGAGGATCACCCTCCTTGAATTGTCCCATTGATTTGAGATGAACAAAAAGACATACCTAATCCATCTGGCACCCCCATGCCTTCGGGCAAACCTCCACTCCCACCCCTTGCTCCAGTGCATACCACTCTAGAGTCACATCCTCACTTTTGTAAAGAGTATAAAAACCCCAGAATTGATGTCCTCTGGGGGACAGCTTTTCCAACCATGCTGTCCTCCCAAGGAGCAGCTTTTCCATCCATGCTGTTCCACCCAGGAGGAAGGCTTCCACCTATGCTGCCTTGCTGGCCAGAGTCAACATTACTTTCTAAATTCATAAATTTCTCTTTTTATTTTTAAGCTAAGTTTTAGAGTCATGCATTCTTGCAAAAGGTATCCTTCCTGAACCTTGGGGGTTCACCTCTAACACCCCACAACATCATGATCCTGGAAAACATCAGCTCTGAGATTATTTTTTCATTAAAAAATAAAAGGATAATAAGAGCACCTACTTTTCAGAGTTGTGAAGATCAACTGAGATGATTTTGTTAAGGGAAATATTATGTTAATGTGAGCTATTATTGTTAATACTTTGTTTTACCTTAACTTGTGCCAATTCAACCTCAATTGAAAACCTGGGATAAGAATAGTGGTTACTTTGCAGAGGATCAAATAAGAAGGCAGACTTAAAGCACTTTGCAAAAGTTAAAGCTCAATATAAAAAGTAGCTATCATTATTATTATTATCACTTCTACTCATTGTTCTTGAAATCTTTGAGTAATGTTTCTAAGTTCCTTACAACATGCAAAGTAGGTAGCTATGATCCACTGGCAACAAGCAAGATTTGGGGACAAAAAGGACTCCTTTGGCCTCTAAATGGAACCCACCAAATACTAAAAGTAGAAAGATTTAGAAAGATCTAATTGGTACAGGAAATGGATGATTAGCAAATATTCTCTTGAAATGACTGTGGATTTTTTCCCCTCTCTAAAATTAGTCCTGCTCAAACTGAATCAATATTTTCAAAAACTGCTTTACCAGCAGGAGTAGGATGGGGTCCTGAGAACCTAAATTCTTTCATTTTTTCTAGCAAAGTCTTTTACAGTGAATGTTCTATCATGGCACAAAGTGTCCTACATAAAATGAGGCCACAGGAGACCACAGGGTCCTGTATTTGGTGACCAAGATGACAAAACACCTCACAAATACTTTATTAGCTGTCCAGCCTGGCAGTTCTTTTAAAAAAATAATAATAATTTTGCTGTAACTGCAACCTATAACAACACATATTACAGCGTCCTCTAACAGTTTGTGGGGGTGCACAAAAGCTTTAGTATCTTTTACTCCTCTTCTACCCTAGAATTCTAAAAAGCCTATAGCAATGCTGAAATTAAACAAATGAGAATGCAATAATTAGCAATGCTAACTGTCAAGTAGATCTAAAAAGAAAAACAACCACCCAAATCCCAACAATCAGCACTTTTAGACACCAGCAACAATCTGCATGGAGTCTCCATTTAATTTAAAAGAAAATGGATTAGGCCTCTTTGAAAAATGTGTATTGCATTTTCTACGGAAATAGGGCAAATCAGCTCTTGGGTCTTTTATACCTCTAATTTCTGTGATGTTAATACCTTGGGACATGTATTTTCCAAATTCTTCTGCTTGGGACAAGTCATTCATACTCTCTACTTCTCCCTAATCATTTTTATACAGGTGAAATCAAGGTAAAGTTTAAATGGCAAGCCCCAAAAACAGCTTTGGAGGAAATATGGTTACATGCATGAAGTGAAACTCCATTTGACTTGCTTTGCTTTGATGACCAAGGAAAAGACAAAGATGAGGAAGTAAGCTCCTTATCACCCCCCCCCTTTCTCTGTGTCTGTCTGTCTGTCTGTCTGTCTGTCTGTCTCTCTCTCTCTCTCTCTCTCTCTCTTTGTTTCTCTCTCTCTCTCTCTCTCTGTCTATCTCAGTCTGTCTCTCAGCTTCTCTCTTCCCTCTAGATCATAGATTTAGAGTATCTTCTTATAAATTATTTAGTTCAGTCTTCTTATTTCGTAGATGAGGAAACTGAGTAATGGAGTGCCTTGCCCAAAGTCACACAGGAATCAGTAAGTGGCAGAAGCAAGATTTGAACCCAAGCCATTCCACTGGTCTATTCTGCCTCTCTCTGCATAGGGGTATATTTGGGAGGAAACAAAGACATGAGAAGATTTCATTTTTGTAACTGAATGCTGATTTCTGGAATTTCTATTATTCCTATCAAAAGTTTTATTACTGGGGCAGCTAGGTGATTCCATTGAGAAAGTCAGGCATAGAGATAGCAGATCATGGGTTCAAATTTGGCTTCAGAGAGTCTTGGCTGTGTGACCCTGGACAAGTCACTTAAACCTCAATTGTTTAGCCCTTACATATCTTCTGCCTTAGAACTGATACTTGGAATTTAAGTTAGATACTTAGATAACTGATTCTAAGGCAGCTAGGAAGGTGTTTAAAAAAAAAAACAAATGTTTCAATTGCTAGAAGATATGGATAAAAGGCAACAGTTCTGCCCCCTCCTCTTCCTCACCTCAAGGCAATTTCTAACTAACACTTAGCTTGTCAATGAGAATGTCAGGTGTAACACAATCTGAGGTCTTACTACCAAAGTAGGGCCAGATCATCATCAGCTCCCCTCTTAGCAACTAGGCTTGCTACTTGATTAAGGAATATAAAACTCAAGGAAGAAGTGTTTCATTTTTATCTTTGTATCATCAGCACCTAGCCCAGTGCCTGGCAGATGGTAGGCACTTAAGAAATGCTTGTTGGAAGTTGTAAAGACAAACAATTCTGAAAGACATAAAAATGCTGATCAATGCAATGAATAACTACAATACTCAAGACTCGATGATGAAGCATGTTACCCACTTCCTAACAGAGAAGTAACAGAGGCAGGTTATTTATATATATATATATTGTCTATGGATAATACAGAATTTTTTTTGCTTGACTATATATATGTATACATACATATATATATATATATATTTGCTATAAGGGTTTTTTTTTCTTTATTCAGTTGGGAGGGGGAAGCAGGTAGAAGAGTTGGTTGAATAAAAAAATAAAAATATATTTTTAAATATAGCTATTGGCTGAATTAATTGAGTGGAGTGTTTATCAATAACTTATCCTGGAACAATTTATTCTTTGGCAAATATGTCAGCTATTAACTAACACTTTGGGATTGTCCAAGAGGGTCCAAATTAGTCATTTATTTCAGTAATGTCCTAACTATGAAACTTATCAGAATGGTTTCAAGCTATGAGCTTCCTCTCCCCATTTTTCCCTCCATCAATCTAGTTAGTGACTTAAAAGAATCCAACAAACTCAAATCTTCATTCAATTTTACCCCCAACAATCAAATCTTATGAGGGAGACTCAAATAATATCTAGGTTTCAAACAAGTCATTTAACCTCCAAGAATTTTGCTTTTCTTATCTGTAAAATGAATGAGGTGGCAAGGAGGAAAAGGAAAAAGGCAGGTTAGAGAGAGTCCATTAAATGATCACTACTATCCCTTCCAGGTATAAAATCCTAATATTCTGGAAATAACAAAAAATCAAGTTGATAGAAGAGTTTTATTAAAAATCCAACGTTCAGAGTCTGCCCCGTAGTCATGATAGACTCAGGCCGATATTTTGTGAAAGACTGAAAGATCAGGGGAATGCTTTAAACATATTGAATTTCAGCTTTAGCAAGGAAGTCACCATCTTCCATGATAGCCTTGTGGACAAGAGAGAGAAAAATGATGATAATTCAATTAGACAGAGGCAAAGCTTTCTGAGTGACCATAGCCAAGAGTATTGATTACTTTGTCAGTGTCAGTCTGCCAGGAAGTTTCTAGTGGTCTTCCACATTGACCTTATCCTGTTCACTGTTTTTATCAATGACTTAGATGAGAATATACCTCATATATTTATGAAAGACATAAACCTAGGAAGGATAACCAATAAAGAAATATGGCAGAATCAAGACAAAAGGAATTTAACAATATAATAATGGGCTGAAATTAACTAAATGAAATTTAATGGGCAAAGACATAATATTCTATACTTTAAAAAAATAATCATACAAGTAGGAGATTTTTGAAGAGTTATGTTAAGTTATTCATATGGGAAAAAATTATAAAGTTTCAAGTCAATAGTATGATGTTGTTGCCATGATAAAAAAAATGAAAAAAATGGGGAGGTGTAATATAAACTTAGAAATATAGTGTTCAGAACGAGATATTTAAGAAACTCAGTATATTTATGCTAGTTAGAACTAATTAGAACACATCTAAGTGAAATTATTAAATTATTATCCATGTTGTATATGTTCTAGGGAAAATAGCCAGGATGGTGAGGAATCTTGAAACTATATCATTTTGTGCATTTTTATTTAAGAAACTAAGAGTATTGTGGGGCAACTGGGTAGCTCAGTGGATTGAGAACTAGGCCTAGAAACAGAAGGTCCTAGGTTCAAATCTAGCCTCAGACACTTTCTAGCTCTGTGACCCTGGGCAAGTCACTTAAACCCCCATTGCCTAGCCCTTACCACTTTTCTGCCTGAGAACCAATTGGTTCTAAGGTGGAAGGAAAGGGTTTTTTAAAAAAAAGAAACTAAGAATATTATTCAACAAAAAAGAAAGAAAAAAAACAGAGACTGGAAAGAAGACTTTATAATTGGCTTACAACATTTGAAGATGGTAACATAGAGAAGAAATGAGACCTTCTGGGTAGCTAAGTAATGCAGAATCAAAACCAAGGGGTAAAAAGAAAAGGGAAGTCATTTTGGATCATGATAGTGCATATTTTTTTTTTCTGTTTAACAATTAAAGTTGGAGACTCATCTTGATGTAGTAGAAGAAGCACTGAACATGGAGATATAGGATCTGAGTTTGAATCCCTGTTCTGCTATTTACTACCTATGTGAAGTTGGCCAAACAATTTAATTATCTCTAGAGCTCAGCTTCCTCATTATCTAAATAAAGTGCTGAACTAGATCTCTGTCTCTAATCTAGCTACTAAATCTATGATACTCTATATAAAATAAAAGGAATATTGTGCTAGCATCTCTATTCAATCCCAAAGGCATCTCAGACTCAATATATCTAAAACAGGGAAGTGCTATGTAAGATAATCCTCATCTTTTTCTGACCACAAATCCTCCCGTCTTCTAAACTTCTCTATTGCTATCAAAGTTACCAATATTTTCCTAGTTGCCCAGACTCTCAATTTGGGTGTCATCATTGAAAACTATCTAACATTCACCCCACTTGTTCAAACTTCCCCTGGGTCTTGTTTTTACCTTTACAACATATTTCAAATATCCACCCATACAGCCATATTTGCTAGACAGATAGATAAGGTAGTTATTTTTATTTTCTCTCCTCTCTCCCATTATACTATGAGTTTTTCAAGGGTTAGGATAAGCCTTTTGTCCTTCTTTGTGGCCCAGAGTTTTAGCACAGTGATTGGCACAAATTAAGCATTTAATAAAAGTTTTGTTATCTGATTAACTAATTGATTGTTAGGTATTAATTTGCTCAATAATTAAAGTTTAAATTCTTAATGTTATTGTGTCAGAGACAGATTTATAAACAGTGCTCAGAATCAATAAGGTCCTAGACAATTCCAATGAGTCAATGATTCCTACAATTATGTCTAAAGTATAGTCCAAAGATCATGTGCATAATAATGACACAGAATCTCCCAATGGTACTCAACCAGCAAAGAAACATTAAATTCAATTCAGGATACTGTGGTTGTTACCAAGACAGGAAAGAGAACTTAAACATATTTTATAATGATTTTCTCCAACCAAAGGTCAAACAAAAAGGATTATTTGTTTAGCACTCAGCTTTCCAAAAAGTCACATAAATCAGAATACCTCATTTCTCAAAATATGCTAGCTAATTGAGTTTTCCACATAGACAAGGTTGATAGATAACTCTTTTCTAATCCCCTATGGATGCTTCAGCCCTGAATAAATTCCATAAGGCTGAACAGTTAGTGATTTCAGTATACCTAGAGAATGATTGAAGTCAGAAGTTAACTTTCCATTATTATCTCTCTATAATAATACTAGTGAATCACCCAGGAGGATCTCAGCCATAGACAGGGCAGAAGAAAGAACACAAAGATAGTTGGAGGAACTACATCAAAAGAACACAAAGTGTAAAATAAGAAACAAGAAGATCTAAAAGCAAAGTGGAGGGGAACAAAGGAAATATCTCATGTTAGAAAGTGGTAGAGTGGGCAGCTAGGTGGCTTAGTGGATTGAGAGTCAGTCCTGAAGAGGGGAAGTTCTGGGTTCAAATATGCCCTCAGACACTTCCTAGCTATGTAACCCTAGGCAAGCCACTTAACTCCAATTGTCTAGCCCTTATTGCTCTTCTGCCTGAGAACTAATACTTAGTATTTTCTTAGATAGAAAATGAGGGCTTTTTTTAAAGTGGTAGAATGATATCAATACATTTTTTACTTTCTATTCTTTTCCCACTATGAAGCGCTTTTCAGGTTTGTGACCAGAATATTAACTTAGATATGTTCTTTCTATGCAACATATTTCTTAATTTCCATATTTCAGGGTGTCTCTTTAAAATGCAAATGGGTCTGTTAAGCATAAAAGACAGTCAAAATCAGAGCTGACTATTGGCCAGCTAAGTAGAATTAATCTTTTTGGTTTCATGAGATACTTTAGCACCCAAATAGATAATCCTTCCTGTAAAAACATGCATAACATAGCATCACAGAGAAACTCTGAAGGACAGAGAAGGGACACACACAGTCTTGGTTCTGAGTCTTAGTTGCACTTTGCCAAAGCAAATATTATAAAATAAATGCAGAGAGATCATCAGTCATTTCAAGAAAGACAAAGGTGGCAAATTTTCTGGTGGGAGTCTCTTAGAACACACTTCCTCCTGGGTTAATACTATGAGGTATAGTAACTTGGAAATTAGACTAGGAGGTGGTTTCAAACAAAGAATACAAAAAGTAATGGTTGATTACGTTGGTTTTTTTTGAAAGGTCTAAAATTATGATAAATGAATAGTTGCTTCCAGAGCACCAGTGTATAGAATTTGGGGCCCTGCTTCAAATAGACTTCATAAAAAGCATTTGCTATAGTAGTATACCACACCTCAAAGCATTCCTCTACTCAAGGACCAGGATGTCTCTTAAGCTTTGCAGGGGGCAGTACAAAGCACTGCAGTTGAGGAGTTTTAAGTAACTCTGTTCTAGAAGTTAAAGCTATCATTATAAGATTATGTTAATAGCTAAACCTCCACTGTACATGTCAATTTACACCTCAGAAAGGCTGTATGCCAGCGCATCCACAGAATGCAAGAAAAACAAAAACAAAAAAAAAAGAATACATGTTCAGTTGCTCATTTGCAAATGGAAAACACAAAGAAAATGCAACCACAGTGTCCTCCCATAAATCACAAACCCTGAAATTAGGGCTGTGAAATTGCAAAGTCCTGATTATACCTCACAAGCCCTATGCCTGAAATGGAGGATTTCTCACTAAAAGGCTTCAGGCACTTGCAAAATGTGTGCTTTAGTAAGTATATACTGTAAGCATCAATAATGAGAGTTCGCTACCATTTCATATATCACACATGTGGATTCTCTACATCCAAAAGAATAAACCCAACCTTTCACCTAGAGAAAGAGGCTCCCATTTGTCTAATTCTCTCTTTTTTGGGGGGGGGAAGGGTAGAGGTCTTATTTGGAAACTGCCATTTTTTAAATAAATCTTTGTTAATGAAGAGTGATCTGATCATTTTTCTCAGACTACATTGTGGATTTTTTTTTAAACAAAATCAATCTCCCCATTTATTCCTACCTCCCACCAGAAGGCACAATTAGGCTCACTGAAGTAACATATACTTGCTCACCTAAGAGGTAGGGGTCTGAAACTGATTTAGGAACAGAGAATTTTCTGTCTGAACAGTCTATGGCATTTCTAAAATATTTATTGATATAAGGCCTAAAAATACATGAAGAAGGTAAAGCATTCAAATAGGTAATTATTCAGTAGAGTCAGCCCATGATTTTACACCACAGGATTCTTATTAGGAATACCTTCATTCATATCACAGCTTCTTGACACATGGTAATAAATATTTTCACTTAACATGAATAATTTAGTTCATTGGGCATATATAGCATGAAGAGTAGATTTGAAATGATTTCAGTATCTCATTGCAAGGCTTAAGTTCCTGGAAACTAAATATGAGAACAGACAGCCTTGAGACCCAGTCATCTGTTTTCAAAGAGCTTGCCTTACTTTCAGGATGCACATATTTTTCCTCATTTGTCAAAATGATGTTGAAATGTAAAGATGCTGTTTCTTCCTTGGCATTTCCTGTGGTGACTTCCTATGATACTGACAATGCTCATGCTTTCAAATCTATTGGACTTGCCAATGGAATGCTAATTAATAATGTTCTTCTTTCATAAAGAGAAGTGGTTTGGCAATAAAAATTCCATTCCCCAAATTCTGAAAGTAATAAAGTTTAAGGAAGATAGCTATTTTCTACCAACATTATAGAATCATCATATAGTAGAGCTAGAAGTATCCAAACCCCTCATTTTAGTGTTTAAAAAATCATGCCCCATTAGTATCCAGTGACTTGTCCAAAGATCTATAGTTGCTTTGTGACAAAGCCCTTAATAATTTACCATTCTGTCTTTGTTCTTTTCTTTTAAGAAAATGCAACTTTAAAAAATAAGAATAAACTATACTAAGTGGTTGCTTCTAACTAGATGTAATTCAGGATGTACTTTCTGATTATGTATGAAGGGTTTTTTTTAAACACAATATGGAAATCACTTTAAATGACCAGATTTTCTAAAAGAGAGAAAGCAAATCCCCCAATTTTCCCATTCCTAATGTGAGACTAAACCAGTTCTCTCCATGTATTATCTGTCAACATAAAGACTGATAATGGCACTACTGGTATCTTAAGTTTGTAGAGAGCTTTGCACTTTTTAAAAAGTGCTTTCAAATTCTTGTCATCATATGATCATCCGAACAAATATTTGATCAGCATAATTCATGTATAATTATTAGCATTTTCCAGTTGAACAACTTTATAAGACCCAGAAGAAGTTAAGCTATTTCCTTGATACCAATGAATTAATATACCAGGACCCAGGTCTCCACTCTCCTATATTAATTTCCTATACTACACTATCTTACATCAGTGAGACATCTTCCCATCTCTGATAGATAAATACTTGATTAAGAACTACAGGGAGAAGCAGTACATTTAAAATATTTTCTCTGAAAATGTGTAGGTTTCTTAGAGTGAGGTAGCCTTCAGATATCAAGGAATGGAAGCCTTTCCAATGGAGTTACTTCAGTTCACAAACAGCTAAGCAACTGTTTAAAATTGTAGTGTCTCACAGCTTTCTTTATCACTCAGGTCCCAGTTGGCCAGTAGGCATAAATGAACTGTAATAGAGATCTCTTTGGAAAGACAATCCACAAATCATAGGATAACCAATTTAGAACCAGAAAGGAATGAAAAGGAGGACTTGTCCTGAATTCTGAAGACAAAGAATAGAGAGGAAGTGAACTTTTCCTTAGGATGTCTTCTTGTGATCAATATCAATTAAAACTTAATACACTATTATCACCTGGAACACAGAGCAGGGGCCAATGGCTCAGTTGTGCTTTTTTAAATTTCAGATTGTTAAAATGTAAGTTGGCTAAGTAATTTCTGCAGGAAAGGCTTTATAACACAGATTCTTCCACAACAGACCTTTGTTCTGTTATATAGGCAGGTCCACTCAAATCTCTCCATTGTTTTCTATAACTTCAGCTACCCATGACCAAAATTCATTTACAAAATAAGGGAGTATTAACTGCAGACTGAATAACAAATAAATTATTATAGTTTCTTATCTTCACAAACTGGAGATAGTAGTTCTTTTCTATTCATTACTGTTTTGAAATACATTTTACCATTTCTTACTTACATCCACATAATTGTAATTTCACACTTCAGAATCACATTACTGTCTAGATTTGCAATTCAATGTTCATTGGTTTTAATTGGACAACTCAGGATAAAACAGTTGTGAATGGTTACTGATATGAAAGTAGGGACTTCTCTTATAAGCAGGGACACAAAATATACTGGCAGATGAAAAAGCATTTTGCTCAGTGTGGTATAAACTGAGTGTATAGACAGTACATGTTTAACTTAATTAAAGTATACTTTCATATGATCAAGAAGAGAGTGAAAGCAAATGAAATCTACATGATCCTTTGATGGATCACCATCCATCTCCCATGTGTGATATTGGAGGTTTCTTTATTTTTTCTCTTTGCCATTTTTCTGTTTTTTTTTGTTTTGTTTTGTTTTATTTACTTTTCATCATATTTCCTGCACTTACCACAGTGTCTGGTACATGTCATCAAATCAACCATCATTTATTAAGTATCTATCATGTACCTGAAACTGTACTATGTGCTGGAGATGCAAAGAAAGGAGTGGAGATGAGGGAGAGGGTCTGATCTCAAGAAACTCATAGTCTAATGGGGAAATAGGTGTTTAATAAATGTTTATTAGATAAGACTGACTCTCCTAACCACAGCCACTCTCCTAGGAATCTGAATTGGATGATCTTTTTTCTCTAATCATTTCTCAAAGATTTTACCAATTTTGAAAGGTTCAATTAGTAATTTGTTGGAGTGACTCTCCAATTTGTATGTCCTGCCCCCATGAGCTATATTCTGTATTACCACCATGGTAATGGATAATGTCTCTTGGATAGCCCCTAAGGATTTCTTTTTTCTTTTCCAGATTATATGTCAGCACACTTTTCAATAAGTGTTTTCTGACATTTTGCAAGTTCTTGGGAATTTCAAGCTCAAACATGTCCAAAATGGAGCTCATAATCCTTACTCTCATCATGTCTTTGCTCCAAACTTTTCTATTTCTGTTGGAGGGTTCTATCATCCTCCTAGTCATCAAGATTCACCATCTGGTATCATCTGTGATTCATCTCTCCTTCTCAGTTCTCCCTCCTCTCCATATCCAATCATTTCTTAAGTCTTCTTCATTCTACCTTTGTCATATCTCTCATATCTGTCCCCTTCATTCCACAGACATGACAACTTCAATCAAGACTCCAACCTTGTTTCTACTCTCTATCCCTAAATCAGGCTTTTTTACCTTTTTTTTTGGTCATGAACCCCTTTAGCAATTGGGTGAAGTCTGTAAACCCCTTTTCAGAATAATGCTTTTCAAAAAAGATTTTTTAAGAAAAGCTAAATTTCAGTTAGAGATTAGAGAATTTAAAATGCATTTTTCCCCCATCCAACTTCACAAGTTCCATAAAATCCAAGTCCTGCTCTAACCAATCTCCAACACAATTGCCAGAATAATTTTCCTAAAACAAAGGTCTGACCATATCATTCCAGAGTTTACAGAGCTTCAGTGACTAGAATAAAATGTTGGCTTTCAAAGCACTCAGCAGCCTAGTTCTAGTCAACCTTGCCAGGAATGTTTCAGATTATTCTTCTTTTGTAAATCATCTTATTGAAAAACTAATCCACTTGCTATTTTCCAAACTCAGCATTCCATGTTGTCCCTCAGCCACATTTGAACACACCTAGAATGGGTCTGGAATACACTGTTTCCTCTCTCCTCTTCTTAGAACCTATAACTTCCTTGTTAAGGCACAGCTCAGGTAGCCCTTCTCTGAGGCCTATCCTCATCCCCTTCATTCTGAATTCTCTCTCTCCTCAAATTGTCTTAGAGTTACTAATCTGTTGATATATTTGCCTCATTGTAGACAGAATACAAATTCCTGGAGGCAGGATTTTTTTTTCATTTTTGCTTTTGTATATTTAGCATCTAGTATGTAGTAAGTGTCTAATAAATCCTTGGTGACTGTTGTTAAATGAATGAGACATTCTATATAATAGCAAGCTAAATCACTGGTTGTTTCTTAATATAAGGGCCTGGTGGTTTTTATATTTTACCAAACTTCAATGATGGCCTAAAGCATTTCTAAGATGCCATTTTTAAACTTCCAAGCTGAAATCTGCTACATTTTCTCTAATAGAAAATGCTTTTGAGGATATGTACTTTGAAATACTAATGTGCTTTAATCTTTAAAAGAGAGACAGAGACACAGAGAAAGAGTGTGGAAAGACAGACAGAGGCAGAGAGAGGAAGGAAGAGAGAGGGAGGAAGAGGGAGGGAGAGGGAGAGGTATATGGTACAATCCCACCCACCCTACCCCTCCACTTGCAAGGAGAACTGTAGGTAAGGAAACATCCTTTACCATTGAAGACAATCAGTTTGCTGCAACTTACATTCTAAGTAATATATACCTGGAAAAATAGCCTAAAGAAATAATCATAATATACACTGAAAAACTCTTTGATCTCATATGATCCTATATACCCTCTTACCCTAACCATTCCTCAAAAAAAAAAATGGAGGAATGGAAAGAGCATTGGACAGTGAGTCAAGAGATTGGAGTTCAAGTTCTGACCCAGATACTGAAATTTTTGTAGCTGTGTGACATTTGACAAGTCACAAAATACTTGAGTCTCAGTATCTTCTTTTTTAACCCTTACCTTCTCTCTTAGAATCAATACTATGTATATTCTAAAGCAGAAGAGAAATAAGGACTGGAAAGTTGGGGTTAAGTGACTTGCCCAGGGTCACACAACTTGGCAATATCTGAGGTAAAATTTGAATCCAGGTCCTCCTGACTCCAGGCTTGGCTCTCTATCCACTGAGCCACTTAGCTGCCCAAAACTCAATATCTTCTTCAATTAGTTCTTTAGAAATGGGAAAAGGAAGAAGTAGGATTAAATTGTATCTTTTCTATAAGATTTCTTTTGCTTCTAACACTCTACAACTGATTCTGCAAGCTGGCAAAACTATGGTAATAATAATGTTTTTTAAAGGCATAGGTTCTTACAAAACAAAAACAAACAGGAAAACTCCTGTGATATCCACAAACATACACTTGTATGACATCAATTTAAATAGCATGTCTGTTAGGCAGTTTTAAAAATTATAGGCTTTCAAATAGACCAAGAATATGTTTTCTCCACACCCCCTTCACTGTGTTCAGCCTTCATCTCTTCTTTCAGAAGTGCCACAAAGTGTTGATGCATCATTGGGGGAATTGTTAGGTACAGATAGGCTAAAGGCAATATTTATTTTGTTACTTGCATCAGCAGGTTTTTGTTTAGAATGGCACTAGCTATTACAAATGACAAACTTCACCAAAAGACATAGTAGAAGATCAAAAATACAGGGCTCTAAAAAACAGTCAGTGTATGGCAACAGTTAAACAGTGATCTGATGCTTACTTATCTTATCTCGAGTCCTTGATTGAATAAAACCACCAAGAGCCATATAGCTTTGCTTTTCACATTGAGGCAGCTGCTTCACTCAGCTCTGATGAAGGATCCCCTTTAGGGTTTTCCTTTAATTTTCATTTTTTTTTGCAATTACTATTGCTAACCACTTCGGTCCGTCTCTCTCTCTCTCTCTCTCTCTCTCTCTCTCTCTCTCTCTCTCTCTCTCTCTCTCTCTCTCTCTCTCTCTCTCTCTCTCTCTCTCTCTCTCTCTCTCTCTCTCTCTCTCTCTCTCTCTCTCTCTCTCTCTCTCTCTCTCTCTCTCTGTGTCTCTCTGTCCCCACATATATGTGTGTGTGTGTGTGTGTGTGTGTGTGTGTATACACATATATATGATTCCACAGAAATATTTATTTATCATCTGCTCTTAATCCTTTAAGACCAAAGACCCAAACTGGTCTTGTGTATAGGTATGTGGGGGAGGGGTGTCTGTGTTTGTGTGTATGCATGTATACACAAACACCATCAGGAAAGAAGAAAGTTGGAACAGGCACAAAGGTAAATCATTGCTGGAGTAAATTGCCAGTGCATTCAACTGTGATCTAATGGCCTGAGAATCTTCGTGCCTGTACTAACATGTCTAATTTTCTGCTAGGAGAATTTGACTCACTGTCACATTGTGGTGACATCAATGAGAAGAAAATAAGTTCTATTTTTTTTTTCTAATGTAAAAATTGAACTAGTAGGTAGAATGATATAGAGCAGAGTCGGGAAGACCTGGGTTCAGTTCCAATTTTAATACAGTGATTGTGAGACCAGTGGTTATCACTCTGATCTTCAGTGCCCCAGGGCATCTGTCTACAACTGCAAATTGTAGAACAGTGGCAGATCTGCACTGGCAGTGGTAGCTTTTTTCATCTGGGAGCTCCTTTTACAGATGAAATCACAAAGACAAAAAAAATGATGGAGGAGTGAGTAATAACAACTTATTTAAGTGAATAAAAATATACAACAGATTTCAAATTTAAATGCCTTATTTTCATTGTTCATAAGGTAGAAAAATAATTTACCATTGGAATGGATACTTTGATAATTTGATGGTTCTTTGTTATCACTGCTGGGGTTATTCCTTCCAACAATGAAGATTAGGGCTTATAAAGATTTCCAGCAGGTCAGTCTTACAAGGGTTCATCATATGCCTTCCTATGTGAAATGTTGGAAGTACTGGGATTAGCCCCCTGTTCACTGAACTTTTTGATTGATGGCTCTATCAACTGTTTTTTTTTTTAAACCTTTACCTTCTGTCTTGAAGTCAATACTGTGTATTGGCTCCAAGGCAGAAGAATGGTAAGGGCTAGGAAATGGGGGTCAAGTGACTTGCCCAGGGTCACACAGCTGGGAAGTATCTGAGGTGAGATTTGAACCTAGGAACTCCCATCTCTAGGCCTGGCTTTCAATCCACTGAGCTACCCAGCTGCCCTCTCTATCAACCATTAAAATGTAAATAACCCTGGGGAACATGGCACTAATATTATAAACATAATGAACGAGTTTATCAGACCTTGAGAACAGGATTTGTTACAAAAACATGAAGGGATACTCCAATTGAGAGGGAGATGTTCTCTAAGCTAAGGGGGGAAATGGGAAGCAGTAGGTTGTTCCTAATTTTTTTCCTGTTCACTGTATCTCTCCATTCACCTTCCAGAAGTCACAATGAAAACTCACAGAAGGTTAGAACTGGAAGGAACCTTAGCCTTCTTTAGGTAGTCTAATCTGTCATTGCATAGATGAGGAAATGCACCATGAGTAAGACTTTATGACTTGTTGCTATTTGAATAGCATTCTGTTCAAATTGAAATTCTGTAGGTACCAGCTGCTTAGTGTGTGATAATTATCCTGGATCTAAGATCCAGCAAGTAAACCTAATCACTCAATAAGGGTCAATGAATTCAAGCTTTTTCTATGTAATCATTATAGTTCCATCTCACTTCACAGCTCATCCTAGGATCACATAATTAGTCAGAGAAGGGACTGTGGAGGTCACCAACCCTCTCATTTTACATGTACCATTATGGCAATAATATGAAGTTGAGAGAATGTACACCAGGCATGAGGGAATAGTGTATACAAAAACATAGGGATAGGAGATAGAATGTCTTGCAGAACACCAAGATGGCTAGTTTTACTGGACATGAAGGGAATTCATCAGCCCAGGACAGCCTCCTTTTAAAGCACTCCACAGGAAACTAAATGAACATTTCGTGATTTAGAATGTCTTTTTCTAAATCCAAAGGAGGTGGGGCAGGGTCCTATGAACAGGAGGGAAACTATAGGGACTGGGAGTACCAAGAAAGAACTTCCATAGTTGAGTACAAAAAAAGGGAGATTAAATTTCTGGATTGTTTGATATGAAAAGTTGATCTGGAAGGACAGAGAGAGCTTGAAGACATCTAGCATATCTACTTGTAGCTTATTCGCACAAAAAGTAATGAGAATAAGAAAACTAAAGTATGGATTTTGATGGTTTATAGAAAAAGTCATTTGGAAATTTGACAACTACATTCTGAGATCTTACCCTAAGGCTCTTGGTTGCTAATTGACTATCTAAATCTAGCTTAGTTGTTATATTTGGTTAACTGATTTCATTTTCAACCTTTAAAAGTAAAGGTGCCCAGTCACAAATGCCTTCGAGGCATAGAGACCACAAAGAGCAAGAGTTAGCAAAACAAGTATTTACTGATGATTAGTTCTCTCAAGGATTTATTTGCTTTATGATGTACTTGCTAAAGGTCAAGGCTGGAACAACTCTAGAAACACAGGCATTTTATATTAAGTTACATTCACCAAAGGCCAGCCGGAATTCAACCAAGTAATTGACATGCTCTGGGGACCAAAGTGAGGGCTTTCGACTTTATAGTGATAATTAGATGGGGAAGGATTTTCTTAGCTATTTTAGGCATTCATAGAGAGGGTGCTTTCCAATAGAAGGGCAAAGATCACCGTTCCTTGGAGGCAAAACAGTATTTTATGTTTTACTTCACAGTGGAAAGAAGTAATTTTAACTGGTGAAGTCCAAACCATACCATTCAAATTATTGTGTTAAGAACTGAAACCTTTACTAACATTAAAAAACTCTTTAAAATATTAGAATGTATTGCATGATAGCACATGTATAACATGATACTGCTTGCTGCCTCGGGGAAGGGAGAAGGGAGGAAGAGAATTTAAATTGCAAAATGTCAGATAACAAATGTTAAAAATTATATTTCTATGCAATTGGGGAAAATACAAAATTTTTAAAAAAGAGATTATAACTAGCATTTACATATTACTTTAAAGTTTACAAAGCACTTTCCATAATATCCTGTGAAATAGGTGCTATTAACAATATACCCTTTTTAAAGATGAGGAACCTGAGAGAGAGTAAATAAATTGCCTAGTAAATAAATCGGTCAAATGTTGCAGTCCACTCTTTATTACCCTATTTGAGGTTTTCTTGGCAAAATTATTGGAATGGTCTCGAGCTCATTTTATAGATGAGGAAAGTAAGAAGAAAGGGTTAAGTAACTTGCCTAAGGGTCACACAGCCATTAAGTGTCTGATGTCAGATTCAAACTCAGGAAAATGGGTCTTCTTGATTTCAAAACCAGCACTTTATCCACTGTATCACTGCCTAAGGATATACAGTTAGTATTTTGGACAGGATTTGAACACAAGATGTTCTAACTGCAAGTCCTGTACTCTCTCCATTATTCTATGCACACATACAAACATATACATACACATATAGTATATACATACTCAAGTTTTTTTGTTTCATTTTCATAAGAATGTATATGTAGATGCTGAAGGCAAATAGTTCTTCAAGACATAACAGGAAAACTTTGGAAATACTCTTGAAATAGGTAATTATTCAGATTGATATAGCTGAAAGTATAGTTTTAGAGAGGACATGGGTTAAATATCAGCTCCATTTTGTTTGCTGGGTGACCTTGGGAAAATTACTTGGCACCTCAGTTTTCTCATCCATAAAATGGGGAAACTAGACCACAGGTCCCATAAAGTTCCTACCTGTTCTAAATCCCATGATCTCTATGCCTTCTTGTCTTTCCTTTCTCTAAACTCTAAAGTATGAATTCTTATTGATGGTCACACAGTAGGCACTCAAAATCTAATGAGATTTATGTAGATTTGCATGTGACTGTTTTTTCTTTTAATTTAGTAGTTCTAAGGGTGTTCATCTTGTCTCCTCTATAAGAGAGTAAAATGATTTTAGGAAGTAGGTGTTATCTCACTTTCTTCTATGTCCCACAGCAAAATGACTGTGTCTAACATGGTGCTTGTCAATAAATATTTATTAAGCATCCTTCATTCAGTACCTTTGTAGACGGTACTGTGTTAACTGAAGAGTAAAAAGTGAACTTCTCAGTAGATATGCATAGATTAACTGTAAGCACTGCAGATAAATTATATATAGATATAGATATATAATTGTTCCCATCCCCAAACCTAAAGTAACACATAAATACAGCTTTCTCAAGTCATTAAAATTATTTTATATTTCCTGGAGAAGTCCTAAAATTACTCTATGAATCCCAACTATATCTAGTATCTGGAAGATTACCCATTGGAGTTTTTTTTTTTTTCAGTTTTGAAAATCCACAAAGCAAACGGAAGATTCATTAAAGAAGCTTTTATTAAATACCTACTCCTACTGTCTATGGAGAGCACTATACTAGAGGATAGGTTAAATACAAAATTTAGACAACAGTCCTGCTCTCATGGAGCTTAATACTGGGTAAGGCAAAAATAGAAACAGCATAATATCCAACATTATGTGAGTGAATTGATTTTTTTAAGTCTCCCATGAAAAGAGGATTGAGGTGTGGGGGCACCAGGAGTCCTGAATTTTTTGGATATCCCAGTATTACCCAGAACATAGACAATTTTAAGTAAATAATTTTTTTAAAGTCCTTATTGTGTTGGCTATAAACAACATGCACTTTTTTGGTGCTATTAACAACTGCCATCACTGTGCTAGTAATCACTGTACATACGCATTACTTTTAAACTTTATTTTGAAAATAAATTCTCTCTATGGTTCTGTTTCATATACTATCCTTGCCCCAAATAAATGATTTCCTCTTAACATCTATGACTCAGCAGCAGCAGAAGGTCAGTCAGCAGGTGATTAGTTTTTTTGGCCACAGCAGCCCTTCATGAAGACTGTCTGCTAAGGTGGGAGGAGTAGTGAACCACAGGGAGTACCCACATTGATGTTATCTTTAAAAGTATTGAGGTATAACCTCCCTGAGACTATGCTCCAGTAGCCCTTTCAATTTTGAGAAACTTGAATCTGATGATTGGATAAAGGTAGATACCCATATTTTTGAAGTCTCTATCATGTCCATGAATTTACCAGTAAATCTCACTTGTGAACTTATTTTATCCTTTTTTTATTTTTTGTCAAAAAGCTTAAGTAAGCTTACAGCCAAGATTGGAGCACCCTACAAAACCTATAAAAGTATTAACAAAAAGCAGCAGGAACCAAGGTGAAGGCTTATAGTCTTCAGAACTGATTTATTTTAGTAACTGGGATTGATCTTTGCTAAAATGTCATTTGTGTGAGTCTCATGTTTTAGGTTCTCAGTGACAAAAAAAATGAGGTCTTATAACATAAAAAGCATTACAATATGAACTATGTCAGAGAAAAGACATAAAACTAAAATAGCATTTCTTTAAGCTCTTTTTTTAAAAAGATCAACTAAATTATTTATCACAAGAGCTGCTTAAAACTAATTTAATAGGCTTAAAAAATATACCTGCCAATCCCCACTTACATTTTCCAACACTTAAAGAATGCATATATCAGAAGTAGTTTTAAGTTACTTCAAGCCAGTCATTTTATGGAAAAGCAATAATTTGATGGGTTGATAAAGTCTTCAATGTCAACTGGCCTTTTAAAAAAGAAAAATGCATAAACAGCGGAATGGCAAAAATAATAAGGAAGGAAGGAAGGTAGGAAGGAAAGGGATGGAGGGAGGGATAGAGGAAGGAAAGAAGTAAGCAAGAAAGAAAGCAAGAAAGAAAAAGAAAGAAAGAAAAGAAGAGAAGAGAAAAAAGAAAAGAAGAGGAAGAGAAAATTTGGTAGTTTATACATTTCAGGCCTCTTACTTTCTTGAATTTTGACCAATCATCTACAAGTCCAGGAAGAGTCCATAGATTCTCACCTAATTACTTTATGCAATGAGAGATCACCCAGAGATAAACCAAAATACTAGATTCAAACTTTTGTCACCATATTGACAAGAAAAGACAGGAACAGATTGAAAGATCAACCATCAAGTGTATCTACCATGAGAGAAAAGTCAAATTTATGGTGAACATTATCAATCTTTGAAAGGAAATACAAAAATAATAATAATAATAATGTAATACATACAAGGCAAACCCAAATAGCAATATATTAAAATGAAATTAATTCTAGGACTCAGAGCTAGAGAAAATATCACTTAGCCTCCATATTACAGATGAGTACAATGGCATTAGTAAGGGAAGGTGAGTCAATATATCTTTGCACTGTGGTAAAGGCTGCATTTTAAAATTAGTAGATGAAGACTGTGAGAAGGAAGAAAGAATGTCTAAAAGGAGAGTGTGAAAGCTTAGCCCAGGAAACATTTAAACTCATCACAAACTCCCAAAGCACTTTCTCTCTTAGAAGTAGTGACCAAAAGCTTTTCCTGTTATAAAGCTTAAACAATGTTAGCTAAAAGGGAATTTCCCACCAATTACTATTCTGACTACTGTATTCATCATGTTGTTAATTGATGGTACTTTCAGTCAGTAAATGCACCCAGATGCTATAAGATGAGCTCATTTCAGAAATTAAAGTAGCATATGCAATCATAGTGACATTTCACCATAAGCACCCAACATATCGTTAATATGCAATGTAATATAACTAATTATTTAACTAACATATTAGCATTTCTCTAGTGGTTTGATATATTTTCTTGGCACTTGAGCCCAAATTGAAAAATGGAAGCTCTTTATACAACTCTCTAGGCTCTTTCCCTCAAGTCCTTTTGGTTTTGACCCTAAACATAATCTGAGTATCAACCTCTTAGGATACCTCAATTGTGCATAGTCAATGGAAAATAAAAGAAGAAAACAAGCTTCTCACCACAGCTTGACTATACTGCTACTATGCTTCATCAGCATTACTCAGATTCCCAAAACACAAATGACTTTCCAAAGTACTGCCTACAGGATTTGTTTCTCCTTGGAATTTCAGGAGATTGTTTTCTGAGGGTCCCTAAAGGAACCTCACCTCATTAGGTTGTTCAGATGAGTAGACAAGTAGCCACTTTTCTTGCTTTTAGAAGTTCTTCATATTGGATCCAGAGGTTCTCCAAAAGAAGAAGGAAGGGAGGAAGAGGGGAAGGAAGGAAGGAAGGAAGGAAGGAAGGAAGGAAGGAAGGAAGGAAGGAAGGAAGGAAGGAAGGAAGGAAGGAAGGAAGGAAGGAAGGAAGGAAGGAAGGAAGGAAGGAAGGAAGGAAGGAAGGAAGGAAGGAAGGAAGGAAAGAAGGAAGGAAGGAAGGAAGGAAGGAAGGAGGGAGGATAATTACAGATAAGGAAGTAACTAGAAATTATCTAAGTTCTTTGGCTCCTGGAAGCCAAATAAATGTTTTGAGTAAATGGTTTTACTTCATCACTGATTCCACTTCCAATAGTTTTAAGAATATTGACATTAACTAAGAATATATTCCAATACAATGAAAATTAGAAAAGTCAATCAAATGCATCAAAAAGAGGAGGGTGCTATATAGAAGCTCTCAACTAAATTCTACCAGCAAGTTCTTGGTGGTTGAACTACTAAGCTAGAAATTGTGTACTCCTTAAAATGACATTTGGAATTCTGAATGTCTGATTTGTTTGATTTTTTGATATTCTTGATTCAGTTCAGTGACACTTCTACACCATGACTGCTGTGTTTCACTACAGTCTAGCTTCACTTGGAAAAAGCTGAAACCCCTGACTACTTCTGTGTTGACCTGAAAGGATTATTAATATTAGGGTGTTAAGAAACAAACTGATTTCCATGCTGGCTCAGCCCTTAAGCCCTTTCCAGGCAAAAGCTGTCAGCTGTGTACAATTCCCTGGCTGCCTGGGTGATGTGCAGGGCTGTTGATGGAAGATGCTGGGAAACTCATTTCACTGAGGGTTTTGGGTTGGACCAGAGCCAGGGTCAACAGCCATACCCCACTCCTTAAAAAAAAAAAAAAGCAAAATGCTGAGAGAAAGGAATATGAGAAAATTCTATTCTAGAAATGAACCTGTATTAAAAGTCAAAAATGAAAAATGAGTAACAGATTCACAGGACAATATATCATTTTAGACAATGAAAACATACATAGCAACAAGGTTAGGAAAACCTTACTTTTTAAAATCTATCAATGGCCAAAACAACTGAGTTTTGACATTCAGATCCACAAATGCTAGAAACATAGCCACTGTTCTGTCATCCATATTTAGATACTAGTGTCTCAAAAATTAATATACCTTTACATTTTATTCCATACTTAACCTTTCATAATCCTAACACTATAAAAAAAGCATCATGCTAGGTATTGTTCATATTTGCCAAGGCAAGTCAAATTCACATTTCCCTTCCTAAATTCCAATTATCTTTACCAACTAATTTAAAGAAAAACAGATTGTCACAATAGCCTTTGCAGTCTGTCTTCTAATTCAAGGAAGAAAAAATTTTTTTTAAAGAACTGAGGTTACAGTTATCTTCCCTGTCAAGCCCCCATCACCCTTCCTCTCCAGAATGAGCTTTTCTTCTTCCCCTCCCCACCCCATCCATCTGCTCCTCCCCCACCTATTGTCTCTCTCTACTCACTGTCAGAGCATGCCTGTCCCATCTGGTAATACTCTTGGCTTCTGCCAGCTCTAATTCCCGAGGGCCATGCAAATGTTAAAATGCCAAGCCATTTTTGCTCTTAGAAAGAAGATTAAGGACCACCAAGAAGGATATCAAAATGTTCCCCAAACAAATCATACACCTAGAAACAAACATGTATATATATATATATATATTTTTTTTCTCATACACCCATCTTTTTTAGAACATACTCTCTAATTGGTTAAAATGAAGGATTCGTAAAAATTCCTTGTTGGGGAGATTTTAAAAATTCAAGTCTTGCTTTACACATCTGAATTAAACAAGCAAACATAATTTTAAAATACACATACACACAATAATTTCATCCTCACAGACATGTAGATTATTTCTTTCTCCCCTGCCCCCTGATCAGAATTAATGCTAAAAATTCAATAAACATGAAATAATTTCATTTGTTAATCAAATGTTGCCATTCACTGTTAAGACATTTTCTATTCCACCACACATGCATTTAACTCAGATATCCCAGCTCTACAAATTCTCAAAGAAAAACCCCACTGTGCCATAAAAGCATGCATGGTCAGGATCTAAACATCTCCAAACAAAAACATCACTATGCCATTACAATACAGCATCCAGTCAAGTAATGGAAGCAGCCTTTATTCATGCTTTTACTTGGGTCAACTCAACACACATATACGTATATACACAGTTATATACAGAGGTAGAATATATATAAACTATATATAATATATATAAAATCTTGTTGCTCTTGCCACAAGCATGCTAACGAAACTCTGATGCTCACAAAAGCAGCAAATGAAAAATATAAGCAATCATGCCCAGGGTTTAAAGAGTTCTTTTCTTTGAAAAAAAATTAATTTTCAAAAGCTTTTTTGATTTCACATATAGCGTGCATAAATTTGATCTTAATCTCAATGCCATGCAATCTCCAAGGAGATATAGTATTCTATATTTTAAAATTCGTTTAAGTAATTGGTCCAAATGACTTTTGTTATTATTATTATTGTTCTTAGACTAATGGTATTTAAACCCTGCATGCTGCAGTGCTAAGTCTGTGCTCAGTATCGGCTGTGATAGAAGAAGCTACCTGCGAGGTTTCACAGTGCCATCTCATATCCATGTCTGTCTGGCTACCCTGCGTGCTTAGAGCTTTTTTCTTAATTCTTAATGGAAATCCTAGGAAATTTAGTCCATCCTCTGAAATCAATACTGGTGACAGGAGAGCTCCCTGACTCAGTGGGAGATCAGGAAGATAAATTGCCTGCGCATCAGCCTGGCCTATCAGTGCCCTGCACACAGATGGGCGAGAAAAGACACAGAAAAGGCTCCAATTGTCACGTGTCACCGAGGAGCCAATGGCGGCCGCGCTGCTGCAGGGGAAAGGGACGCTGCAGTTGCTTCTGCAGAAGAGATGGGCTGGTGAATACAAGATGGGCCACCTCCCCCCTCGCGCATATCCGCTTGCGTGTACTGCCTGCCGAGCACGACCCCACCCTTTATCCTCCTCCCTCCCAGGTCCATTCTGGCCCGCCCCGCCCCGCCCCACCCCGCCTTGCCTTGCGCCTTGCCCCTCTCTGCCCCGCCCCGCCCCGCCCCGCCTCCACCCACACCTCCGGAACTCTCAGCTCTGCTTCACAATCCCCCCCCCCCAACCCCTTTCTAGTACCTATGCCACTTCGAGGTCCCCTAAACTAAGGCTGAGATTGCCAGGGAACGGATCCCACACACCTTGTGCCTCTCTTTCCTACCCACTCCCATTTACAAAAGTTAAAAAAAAAAGACAAAAACCTCTCAACTTTACTTTCCTATCCAACATGATTCCTGCAGATTTAAATCTGCCCTAGCCTTTTAAACTCTTCTGTTGACACCGTGTTTAGGTCTACTATTAAATTAGCAACCTTAAACTCTGCAATTAGCATGCAAGCCCTCTTAACGGAACCGCCTCAAAGCCTTATAATTGTAATTATAATTTTATTTCCAAGTTAATGAATGACATTTTTTGTATGCCATGTTTATAATGAGTATTTTTATGGGATGATTTTGTAAAGGCAATTAGGCAGCATTAAGAAATACATTATTATGGTCTTTTGCCAATTAGAGTTGTTACTTAAAAAAAAAACCCTAATAAAATCTGCTATTTTGTGTTTGATTTTAAAATACAAACAAAATATGCTTGGTCCCCTCTCCCAAAATCTGATTGTTAGATGTGTTCTCCTGTGATTGCAACATATATTTATCTGCTGTCTTTATTCTGAAAGTTACAATAATTCTTTCATAAACAGAGGCTGCACATCTGGGATACCATATGGAAACCTATCCCAATGTGCATCTGCTTCCATTGATCATACTGTAACAACAGCTACAACACACAGTTTTTTAAGGTAAGATGATCACATCTTTTCTGACAAAGAAGGTTACATATAATAATAATAATGATTCTTTTCAAGCAACATTTGCTAATGTTGGAGGAAAAGCCACTCTAAAGTCTACAAAAAGAAGATTCATTTCTGGAAAAATATATTTGCATAACTTTCTAGTTCCTGTTCCATATCATTTTATGCTTTGCCTAATTGAGTGAGATTCTGAAATTTCAAGAGTTAATATAATCAAGTGTCAATCTCTCTCAAGGAGGCCTTTCACTCACTGAAATCTATTTAGAATAATGAATCAGAGAACAAAGGTAAGTTGGTATTCTGTCATCAGTAAATTGCCAGTAAGGTCTGGAAGAATGGTTTAAAATTCCTAAGCTCACATTATCTTAGCAATTATTATTATTTTAACAAAACTCTAAACCCGAGCTCCCTTTCAATCATTTTACAAGTTGATATACATGGAGAAGAAGTGGGGGAGGGGGACAAGGAGAAAGGACAAGGGTGGAAAGTGTAATATATAATAATTCACAAAATACTTATTGATTGATTTGTTTGTTATAGGAAACCTTTTTGTTCAGGACCACAAGATCACCAGACCACCATCAAGGTATCACCATTCCCTAGAATTATATACCTGTCAGGAGAGTGGTTCTTCACTTTGATTGTATGAGGGCCCTTTTTTTATGTAAAAAGATTGCAGTTTTACACAACATAGTAGTTATATTATTTGAGAAAATAATACTGTGACAAAAACACTGTTTCACCTTCCTTCAAGATTCGTCCCTCTTGTCACTTCTTGTTCCAATTTTTCCTGATTCCTCTAGTTAAGTGTGTGTTCTCTTTTCTCAGATTATATTATATTTACTAACCTGTTGTATTTTTCTGGATACAATAAGTATAGGTACCTTTAAAACAACTAATTATTTTTTTTTATGAGTTGTTCCTCCTTGCCTAGCTTTTGGAATAGACAGACAGAAGGAACATCTATTGTTTTCTGTGCGTCAGATCCTGTGCTAAGCAGTGAGGTTAGTGAAGTCCCTCTCCTTAAGAAGCTTGCAGCCTAAGCAGTGAAGACAATACATAAAGATAAACTTACTACTTGGGGGTGGGTGGATGGGGAGAGAATGGGGGAAGAAAATTGGGAGGAAGGGAGAATGTAGAAGAAAAAAAAAATTTTTAAAGAATGTTAAAAGTGGTTTTTATATGTTCTTGGGAGGGGGAAATAAAATATTATTTTAAAAAATGAGTTGGAAAGGGGTGGGGAAGAGTGGTAGTACCTAAAACTATATGATATTGAGATGACCAGGATGTAGCATAGATGCCTGAGTACTAGTAAGATCATGTAAACCCTCACCTATCAGAGCTTGAGAATCCAGAAGTGGAATCCAAGTTTCTCATGAAGAGGACATGATGAGCATTCAAGCAGAAAAGACATTAAATGGAGATAGAAGAGAGTCAAGGCCTAGGCTCTAGCAAAACTTAGTGTCTTGCATATAGAACAGACCTAAAAAGCATCAGTGATTATCATGAAACTTCTGAGTCGGATGGGACCTCAATAACTATCTTATTCAACATATTGCCGCAAAAAAAAAAAAAATTCCCTTTACACCATATCTTAAAAAAATGTTCATCCAAACTTGTTCAAATTGACTTGAGTTCATATTGTGAAATTATGCAGTCATTGTCCCTTTGGCTTTTATGTGTTTTAAAAGAGGTATATGGCATATCTATTCAGCCTTTTGGGAGTGGGCTTACATCACATCTAAAAGAATTCCTCTAAATATGTCTCAACCATCATCTTTCTTCCTTTGAAAAGATGACATTAGGGCTCAAGGGTGCCTTTTTACTATCATCTACTTGGAAGTCTAGTTGAGGACCCTTGGAGAGGAAAGTTGTGGGAGGGTAACAGCTCTAGTCTCTGACAAATGCCTGTTTTCTTCCAAAGTTAGTTCAGATGCCGCCTCCCACATATGACCTTTCCCGATTCCCCCAGCTGCTAGTGCCAGCTACTTCCCTTGCCTCATACTGATGGGTATTTATTTGTATATGCTTCTCTGTTTACATGTTATCTTCTCAGATAGATAGCTACTTCTTGTATGCTACTTGAGGCCAGGGACTAAAGTTTCACCTTTGACTTTGTATCCTCAGCAAGCCACACAATGCCTGGAATGAAACTGGTACTTGATAAATCCTTGCTACTTTGGTCTGTGACTTCAGTTACAGTCTGTATAATCTGATGCTATTTGACCCTAAACCTATTTTTTGCCTCAGATGACCCAAAAGGTTTGCTTTGAAAATTAAAAACAAAACAAAACAAACAAACAAACAAAAAACTCCAGGCAATCAATCACCAAGGATTTATTAAGCACCTACTATGTATCAGGTCCTTTGAAAACAAAGCCAAAAATGAAACAGTCCCTACCCTCAATGCGACTATGTACTTATTATAAAGCATCTACAAATATAAGTAGATACAACAGCATTAGCAGCTAAGGAACATAAAGAAATTGTATCAGGGAGACTCTGTGTGTGTGTGTGTGTGTGTGTGTGTGTGTGTTTCTATGTATGTATGTCTGTGTGTGTGTGAAGTAGCTACTTAATACATTCAAATATTGAATGTGAAGTAGTTTGGGGCAAAGGTTCTAGTAGCTGGGAAAAACTAGAAAACAGTACCTCAGTTGTGTCTGGAAGGATACCAGGGACTCTGAGAAGAAATGATAAGGAGAGACTGAATTCTAGGCATGGAGAATAGCCAAGACCAAGATGGGAGATGAAAGATAAGAGTACCGAGTATGAGGAATAGCAAGGAGGGCAATTATGGCTAGAGGGCAAAGTTGTGGAGGGAAATAATATGTAAGAAGACCATGAAAGTAGGAAAAGGGCAGATTATGAGATCTTTAAATGCCACACAAATTTATATTTGATCCTAGAGATATTAGGAAGCCACTAGAATTTATTAAAGTGGGGAAGGGAAGCTTTAGGAAAATCACTTTGTCAGTAAATGAGCTCACATAATGATAAGCATTAATAATAATAATAATAATAATAATAAGCATTAAGTACCTACTATGTGCCAGGAACTTTCTTAGTGCTGAGCATAGGAAAAAAGGCAAAACACAGTCCTTAGGCCTGAGAAGGTAGTAGCTATATGGAAACTTCATTAGAATAAAAAGAGACTAAGGTGAGAATCCAGGCAAGAGACAAGGAGGGCCTAATTTAGGGGAGTGGCTATGTGAACAGAGTGGAGAGGACATAAAAACGAAATATTGATGAAGACAAGATTTTGACTGGTTAGGTAACAATGATGAGGGTGAAGAGTTAAATGTTAGCACTGAGTGAAGTTACAGGAAGGATAATGGTGCCCAAGACAGAAAGAGGGAAAGATGAGTGTGCCTTGGGGAAAAGATAATGAATTCTGTTAGGCATTTCTTTCCAGAGGCAGCTCATGATGCACAACTGAAACTAAAGAGAAAGACTACATCCAGATAATTAATACTCAATAGGTTTAGCTTCATGGATAGCATGGTCACATTCCCTACATCCAGGGCTACCCTACAAAAGCAAGATGACCTACCAGGTTTTCCTAATGAACTGTCAAATTTGGGACACCCTAGCATTCCAAATACAGACATATTTTTAGTCTTTATTTGCGTTAGGGGAAAATAACTGCAGTTAGATTAAACAGGGTGGGATTTGCCTCCACAGAAACAATCTTATAAATGGAAGCAGTATGGGGCAATTAGGAGGCACAGTTTGAACAGAAAGGTTCAAATCTGGCCTCAGACTCTTCCTAGCTATGTGATCCTAGGCAAGTTACTTAACCTCAATTGTCTAGCCCTAGACTTGTAACTAAGACAGAAAGTAAGAATTTAAATAATTATAATAAATGGAGACAGTGTGCTATAAGGAGAGATCATTGGATTTGGAAATACAGGATGTAGGTACTTCTCAGCTTCTGCAACTTATTAACTGTATGATCTTGGACAAGTCCCTTTACATCTCTGTAAAACAAGAGTAATCATGACCATACCATAACCATGTCCCAGGGTGGTTATGAAGATCAAATGAAATAATGTACATAATATGATATATAAGTGAGCTGTCATTGAATAAATCACCAGCTTAAAAATGGCATAGTAGGAGTGCAACAAGTATTTATTAGGCACCAAACATGACTAAATCACTGCCCTTGGCATTGAGGATACAAAGACAAGAATAACAGCCCCAGCCCTTGAGGAACTTATATTCTACTGACAAAATCACCTGGGAGGAACATGAAATGTTTCCTGTAGGAAATGGGACTTCCTTTGAGTCTTGAAGGAAGCTTTGGCTTCTAAGAGGTACAGAGGAGGAAAGAGAACATTCTAGCCATGGGGGACAGACTTTACAAGGTCAAAGAGGTATAGGGAAAACAGTCTTCTATCCACTTTACTGGAACATGAAGGATATGAAAGAAAACAATACTGACTAAGTCTGGAGTGAAAGTTCTTATTTTTGTATTGGTGTCCAGTGGCTAGAATAAGTTCCTGACACATATTAAGTACTTAATAAATACTTATTAATTGACTGAAACATAAATTGAAATCAGATTATGAAGGGCATTAGTTGCCAATCTGAAAAGTTCTTATATTATTCTACAGACACTAGGGAATCAGGTAAAATTCTTGACCTGGGAGTTATAGGATTAGACTTTCACCTTAGAAAGATTCTTATATAAGAGAAGGGTTGCAAATGGAAGAAAGTGGATACAAGGGAGACCAATAAAGAGGCTACTGCAATAGTACAAATGAGAGGAGAAACATGCCCTAAAAGGAAGTGGTGGTTTTTGGAGAGGTGAGGACCAATGTGGCAATGATTATGAAAGCAGAATATAGAAGATTTGACAAAGAATACATTTTCAATATTGAAGGGAGGGAAGGAGAGCAGGAATATGGGAGGAACACAGCGAGATGACCATGGTTCTGAGCCTGAGGGACTAAAAGAATGGCGGGGTTCTTAGAATGAAAAGAGAAATTTTTAGCAGGGATGAGTTTAGGGGTAAAGTTGATATATTCTCTTTTGGACATGTTAAGTATGAGATACCTTTTGATTCAGGCAGAGATATCTGATGGATGCTGACTTGGGATTGGAATTCAGGAGTGAGACTAGGACTAGGTGAAATATACAGATTTGAGAATCAGTATGACATAGTGATGTAATGGAGAGAGATCTGGCCTCAAAGGAAGGAAAACTTAGAGTTGAATTCTGACTATGATATATGTGAATGATGGGATCTTGAGCAAGCTACCTGACCTATCTCAATGCCTCTAGGAAATTCTATAAGACTAGAGATTATAAACAAGAAGCTAATTTGCATTGGCAGAGTTAGTTTTCATATCCTGTTTCCCACATTAGAGGAGTCATAAGCCTACAGGAAAAAGATTTGGCAAATCATCTGCACAGATGTGATATTTGACATCTAAGAAGTTAATGAAAAGAAGATACAGAAACAAAGCCTTAGAGATTTTGTATTAAAAGAATCATTTTCTTTGGGCTATGCTTTTAATGAAAGTTATAGATTCTTCTCCCAAATATTTATGACTGGATATTCAACAAGAAAGTGAGGAATAAAAATTCTGGGCTGGCCTAGAGCAAAGAGCCAATTAATAAACATGCATTAAGTGCCTACTATGTGCTAGGCACTGGGATAAGCACTGGGAATACAAAAAGAGGCAAAAGACAGTCTCTGCTCTCAAGGAGCTTACAATCAAACAGGGGAGACAACCTGCAAACAAATATATACAAAGCAAACTGTATAGGAAATAATTAACAGAAAGAAGGCACTGGAATTGAGAGGGGATGGTGAGGCTTACTGGAAGAAGGTCACATTTTAGTTGGGGCTTTAGGGAAACCAGGCAGATCAGTAGGTGGAATGGAGGAGGAAGAGCTTCAAAGTATGAGAGGCAACAAGAGAAAATGACCAGAGCTGAAAGATGAAGAGTCTTGTTTACAGAATAGCCAGGAAGCCAGTGACACTGGATGGAAGACAGTGTGTTGGAGAGTAACGTAGAAGAAAGCTATGAAGTTAGAAGAGGCCTGGTTGTGAAGGGCTTTGAATATCACATAGAGAATTCTGTATTTGATGCTGGAGGCAACAGGAAGTCACTAGAGTTGATTGAGTAGAGGGATGACATGATCAGATTTGCATTTTAGAAAAAATTACTTTAGTGGCTGATGGAGAATGGATTGGAGTGAGGAGTGACTTGAGGCAGGCAGATCTATTATTATTGCAGTAATCAAGGTTGGAGGTAATGTGGACCTGCAGTAAAGTGGTGACAGAGTTAGAAGAAAGAAAAGGGAATATTTAAGAGATGCTCCAAAGTGAAGTGGACAGGCCTTGGCAACAGCCTGGATCTGGGGTGGGTGGGTGTGGTGAGAGATAGTGGGGAATGCAGGATGACTCCCAGTGTGTAAGTCTGAGGGACTTGTTGCCCTCCTCAGTATAAGAAAAGAGATAGCAGGGAGAGGGGTGGTTAGGTGAAAGGATAATGAATGAGTTCTGTTTTGGACAAAATGATTTTTAAATATCTCTGGACATCCAATTTGAGATGCCTAAAAGGCAGTTAGAGGTTTGAGATTCAAGGTTAACAGAGAAATTGGAATAGTTTTAAGAATCATCAGAATAGACATAGTACTTCAATCCAAAATGGCTGATGAGATCATCCTGTGAAGTAATATAGAGGGAGAAGAGAACCCAGGACCAATCCCTGAGGGACATCTAGAGTTAGAAGGTATGATCTGGAGGATGATCCAGCAAAGAAGATAGAGGTTAGATAACACTGCTGACTGGACTATGGAAACAAACCCCAGAAATATTTTCTTACTCAATGTTTAAGGTGAAAAACATTTGAATTTTCAGTCAGAAAATGCTTCTTTGTTACTCTATGTGTTTGGATAATTGTACCACCCACCTCGAACTCCCTGGTTCCTGCTTCTCTAAAGTGTGTCTCTGGTTGAGGAAAACAGTGATTTGATAAGGTAATTCCCATCAGACTTTTACTGGTAACAATATAAACTAATAATCCCAAAGGTAAGTTTATCTGCATTTTAAGAAGTTCCCCAGAGAGGACTATGCTTTTACAAAATAATAACAGCTTACATGTATTCATCCAGGCTTTTCTCATAAAAACCTTATAGGGAGGTAGTGAAAATAGTCTTGCTCTGTTTTCCAAATGGGAAAACTGGATCAGAGAGAGGTTAAATGACTTGCCTTCATTTTCATAGCTATTGTTGGAGACAAGATTGAACTCCAGCCTTCTCCTAACTTCTGATCCAGTGTTCTTTCCACTATACCAAAACTAGCTCTCTAAGCAACACCACAGATACCACTACAAAATTAGTCACTAATGATGCAGTTTCAAGCAAAGGAAGGATAAGTTTCTGGGTAGAAGAGCTTCTCAGCCCCTTTAAATCCACACTACAACAACAATAAAAATATCTTACATTGATACAGACCTCTAAGGCTTACAAATGGTCTATTCTATTTACATATATAAAGAAATAACTTTTTAAAAAACTAGCATTTACATAGTACTATGTGTCAGACATTGTGCTAAGTGCTTTATAATTTGCTACTGTTATCCACGTTTTATCCATGGGAAAACTGAGGGGGAAAGGTTGTGACTTGGTCAGGATTACACAGCTAATTTGTTTCTCTGGCAGAATTTGAACTCCTTCCTTTCTGACTCCAAGCTATACACTCTATCCACTGTGCCTCTTAATATTATTTGTTCATTTGGATACAAAATCAGCCTATGATCCTAGACTTTCATGTAAACATGAAATAAATGAATACATTATTAATAAGTGAATAAAATCTATCAAAGGGAAATTATTTTCTCTAAGTTGTATGAGAGAGAGAGCCATATACTTTTACTTAGAGGATATGGTCAAGACTAAGTTCCTATCCTGATCTGCTCTGTTCATCAGCTCTAATGTTGGTGTTTCTAGAGTACTTTTGTCACTTGTGATCTCTTTGCCCTGCTCTTCCCCTAACTCCCTCCTGATTTTCAGGGTCGGTAAAGCTCAGCTCAAATAGAGGGCCACCTGTTGCCTTTGACTTTGGCTCAACTTCAAGTCAAACAAATACCTTGGTCTTCAGGGAAATTTTGATAGTCTTAAAAGAAAATAAAAGCCACAGGTATAATTAGTATGTGATACCTAAACATGGTGTGAATTCTTATTCTTCCTAGAATCACAAATTCTTTACTATTGCTGCACTGGGGAATCTCAGAAATTATCTTATCCAAACTTCCTATCCTTTTATATGTGAGATCCAGACCAGTAAAGAGATTTGTCCAACTACTATTTCCTCTAGGATAGGGATTAACCTGGGGTTTCTTTGGGAGTCCATAGACAGATTTTCAGGAATTCTGTGAACTTGCATGGGAGGGGAAAGAACATTTTTATTTTTACTAACTTTTAATTGAAATTTAGCATTTCTTTATGAAATTTTAAAAAGCAGAGTGAGAGGGGGTCAGCAGACATCATTGGATTACCAAAGTTGTCCCTGACACTGAAAGAGTTAAGAATTCCTGTGTCTAGTATTCCTATTTAATAGATGAATGTGGTTTGGGACTAATCTTGAAAAGTCTTGGCTATCAGGTCCAACCTCTGGATGAATAGATTATTTTATGAGATTTAAAGGATATCAAAAATTATCTTCCACACTAATCCTTCACAGTGACCAAATTTGGCTTCCATGATAATCTTTCTTTTGGGTTAAGAAAGTGTAGACCTTAGTTAAAATGTTATGAGAGATTACTTCCATCTGCTACATCTATTAATAATGAGTTGATTATTTAATTATTAATTATTATTCATTAATCAGACTTGCATGAAGCACCTGGAGACCCCTTTGGGAATGGAATACAGTTGTGGATGAATGTGGAGGGCAAAGATAGCTAGAAGCACTAAATTTGAGATTCCTGGGCAGTCTGACTTGGATGAAGACACAAGGTAGCTGAAAGCAAGAAGAGTCTGGAAAGGTAGTTTCTTCCTCCTCAAATGGCCTTAATTGATTTAGCTAAGCTCCTGGGAGTGTTCTTCCTCCCTGGAAGTAGAATGTTAACTCCTTAGGGGGAAGAATCTTTCTTTAAGAGGGGAAGAAATTGAAGTAGTGAGAAAAAAGGGGGGTGAAAGTCTTACTCCTTACTTTGACACAAGCAGAGGATTATGTCAAAACAATATACAAGAATTGATTATAGTGACATGAAATTAAGAACCTGGAGAAAGCCAGTAGATCCTGGAGCAATGGAGATGAGTGAAAAACAAACTACAATTCTCTGTGATTCCTAAGTAAATAAATGAATGCTTAATTATGTTTGGGGCTATTCAATTTAACCATCTAAAACAATTTAGGAACTTTCTCTATCATTTCAGGTGAAAGAGAAATTCCCCCAAAGGGAAATCTTAAATTTAGCATTTCAAATTCCTCTTTTGTTTCTCTTTCTTTTATTTACCTTTTTAGTCAAGACCTGTAATTTCATCTATACCAGGAGCTCTCTGCTTTGGAAACTACAGCCCTTCTGTATGTAATAGGCTAAAGAACAGCTTGAAGTACTATGTGATTGAATGATTTGCCAGGGGTCACACAGCCAATGGGTGATAGGGATAAAGGGACTTAAACCCAGATATTTCTGGGTTCCTTTTAATACTGTGTTTGTAGTGGCTTCTCCTCACTTTCTTTTCTGTTTTACTGTCAAATATACAAAGTTGAAAGTAGGCAAAAAAAAATGCAAAGTTCTATGCGTTCTAAGTCTTATGAATTTCAGATGCATTTAACAAACTTACTAGAGATGTCATGCCTCTTTGGTAGTGCTGGAGGTTCAAAGATCAGGGTAAAAACAAAACAAACTCCATTCCCTGCCCTGAGTGAGCTTAACATTTAATAGGCATCATTGCCTGTGTTAAAAACAAAACAAAACAAACAAACAATCCATGGTACATTGTGATGAGGGTGGGGATGGGGAAGGATGCAGATGAAGTATTATGAGAAAATTTGAGGACTGACAGATCACTTTTTACCTGAGGGAAAGCTTCATAAAGATGTGGGTATCAGTGTCTATATTCTAGGATTCTGACTCCCAAGCCCCAAAGCAGTGGACCTTATAGCAAGAGAAATTGTATTTATCTTCTTTTGGCTCATTATCAAAAGAGGTAAAAAAAAAAAACCCAAAATGTGCAAATGCTGATGTCTTCTAGCCAAAGAACTCAGAAGTCAATTATACTGACAGTCTTTCTCTTAATATTAGAGAAAAAATTATTTTCAAATAGCATAAAACACTCTGAAATCGCAATAAAGTTGCCCCACCTAACCAACTTTTTATGAGGAAAAAAATTCTTCGAAAAAAGGCCAAGATTATTTCATGAGCTTTTGTAATTATGTGCGATAATGGACTGACCCAAGAGACATCAGGTCATTGACTTTTCCCCTAGAGATCTTAAAGCTGGTCAATTTGTCAATAAAAGCCTTCAAATTTGGGGTGCTAAAATATTTCCTTTACAGAAATAATCTCTTCAAGGTAGGAGATGTGCCCTTCTAGCCCCAAACTCATATCATATTCTAGTCAATATTTCTGAGATTGTCAGCATAAGGACACCTCTAACTTTTGACAGCAAAGTGACTAAGCAGCTCACCAGCCAGAGCCCTAAGGCTGCAATGGCCAGGTTAATAAGGCACTGACTGGGTCAGGCCATTGGGACTGGGATATTGTCCTTTAAGTGGACTGTAGATAGACTGGAATCAGGGGCAGAAGGTGCTTGGTGGTTCTTTAATGGCTACAATTAAGCAAACATTGAGCTGCAGCTATTGACAAAGGCACTAAGTCCATTTTAAAAAATAACATAGAAAACAAAACCTTGCATGAGTTAAGGTATATTAATGGGCAGTAGAACAGAGCTTTCCATTGTCCAGGATTCATGGTATGTGGGTCATCAATAAAGAGTGGCCCTTTTCCCCAATTCTGCCAGAGGGATCTTTTAATCAAGAAGAAAAGCCAATTGCACAGCTAGTAACAAACTAGTACAGCAGCAGTCACGAGAAGGTCCATGTACAAGGGCTCAATTTCAGACTACTAGCCATGAGCTCATTCTGCCATCTTTTGTCTCTCGAGTATCTGCTTAGGCCATCCACCATGCCTCTGACATAGTCCCTCTCCCTGTCTGAGCCCTTCTCTTCCTTCAGGGCCCACTGAGTTTTCCCTGATCCCTACAGCTAAAAGTTATCACTTCAGACTTTTTAAAGCTCTTTGGATTTTTTAATTCCTTTCACAGTCTACTATACATTTGTATATAATAGTCCTGGCAAGGTTTGGACCCATGTCATGCAAAAGAGCCTAAATCACAAAAGGCTCTGGGAAGTATGATTCTGCCCAACTTGGGAAGAGAGCAAGCTATCAGGACTGGAGGGAAGATTTTTTCCCCCTTTAGTAGGAGTTTTAATGAAGTCCCCAAAGAAGAAAGTGATTGCTATGGAACAACAGCTGTTGATGAAGCTAGGGCAGTGTTATTGGCCTTTCTCCTCAAACTCAAGCAAATGCTAAAGTAGTAATGGGGGTGGGGGTGTCTAAGGTGAGGACCCTCTCTCAGGTGGCTAGAGCACTGAAGAGAAAAAAATGCAGGAACCTTTGCCTTCTGCCTTATTTCAGATGGGTATGACTGGCACCTGTTTCTAAGTGTCCTTTATTCTGTTAAAGACATACCAGATTGATCTAGTCTTATTTCTTATAAATACTTGTGGTTGAAGTTGCCTTTTGTAAGTCTTTGTGTCCCTTTATTTGAGGTCTACTCTGGGTGCCACAGAGGAGAGAATGATCGTTCCTAGTGAAGTTTTTGCTCTCTAACTTGAGGCATAATCACATCATTTATATGTTTCATACTTTCAAGGGCAGAATTATTGTGAACTTAAGAGTTTGTAAAAATCTGACTGTATCAGAACACAAGTGCAATGTAATGAACCCTTGAATCACATATGTATTTGTGTATAGCTAATTTCCCATCATAATTGTCATCATTGCTATCCTTTATATTGAACTTTTAGGTTCTCATTGTGCTTTTATTTATGTTCTCTCCTTTGATCATCAGGACGATGGTGTGAAGTAAGTGCTACTATCACTCATTTTAGAGTTGAGAAAATTTTGACTAAGGGAGTTGGTCAATTATTTGATTAATAAGGATCTGAGGAAGACTTTGAACTCAGGTCTTCCAGGCTCCAAACACAATATGCTCTCATGGAGCCACCAACTTCCAAAAAGTTGGAAGCCCCTTAATTGCAAGGACTTGATTTTATTTTTGCTCAGCACTTCACATAAGCGCCTTGGCCATGAGAGTATCATAGATTTCTTTTAGATGGAAAGGGCCTTAGAAATCATTTTGTCAAATGCCCAACACTTGCTTAATGTCACATAAATAAAAAGTGGAAGAATGAGGCTTCAAATGTAGAATGTCTGTTTCCAAATAGGGCATTCTATCCACTGTACCTCTCTGTCTCCCACCGAGGTCTCTAAGGCTTTGTGGAAGAAAAGGAGATGGGAAGAAGGGAAAACATATGGAGGAAGACGGAAGGAGATCTTTAGCCTGCATTGAGATTCTATCACTTTTTTCTCTGGAGTTAGATAACATTTTTTATCATGAGTCCTTAGGAATTGTCTTAGATGAATGAATTGCTAATAAGAGCGAAGTCATTCAGAGTTGATTATTGTACAATATTACTGTTATTATATACAATGTTCTGGTTCTGCTCACTTCACTTTGCAGCAGTTCCTACATTTTTCCAGGTTTTTCTGAAACTTTTGAACTATTTAATGTGTTAGTCTTTTTTCTATAATTGTATGTATAGATTCTATGAGGGATAAAATGAAGCCTTATAGTTCTCCTGAACTGTAAAAATTATCTAGCCTGAACCTAGTGCTGGAAGTGGAGATGCAGCAAATGCTAATGCTGCTGTTACCTGTTGACTAAAACCAAAAAGCTCATGGCTCATGGCTATTGAAATAACATTTTAAATGTTTGACTTAGGAACATTTGTATAATTTCAAAATGTTTGAGCTTCTTATGTCAATGCCCAATCTAAGGAAAAGTTGCCTGAATCTAAATTCAGAGCAGATGAAACAAATGTTATCCTAGGCAGCAGCTGTGACATAAGCAGAGAGATCAGAGAAGGGAAGGTTCAGATTCCAAGGAAGCAGTTTTTTTTTTTTTTACTATATAACTTCGTCCTGATATGCCAAATACTGCTTCAGGACTTAATAGCAACAATAATTGTATATATATATATATTAATATGTATATACATATATACACATACATATAGAGTATGTCTATCTAATTATCTATCTATCTACACATCTATTTATCTATCTACTTATATACACACATATTTGGGGAGGAAGAAGTGGGAGACTTTGAATTTTCAGACTGACCAAGAAACTGAGAACTAACAACATTGAAAAAAAATGCAATTGGTTCCAGTGGGAGCGAGAGTCTTTTATACTACTACTAAATACTACTAAATAGATGGAAGTGGTTATCAGAATACCACACACACACACACACACACACACACACATATATATACATGTATTATGTATGACCTAAAAATTCCATCCACTGAGGCAGAACAACATATCTGTAACAAAATCATGGAGAGTTACCTAGACTCGTGAGAGGTTAAGTCACTTGCCCATGGTCTCACAAATGATAGACAAGACTTGAACCCAAGTACTCTTACCACTAAGGCTAGTCCTCTATCCATTATGCAACATGGCATCTCATTATTATTATTTGTTCTTTTTATAAAACAGGCTCTGAGAGAAACCCACATGAGTCAGAAATAACTTTTTTAAAAATTTTGTCCGAGTGGGAGGATGGGGAAAAGAAATGTGAAAGAGTGAAACATTCCTCCTAGATTAAAGGTTCCATTTCTTAATAAATCATTTCTCTTACTCTCAGTAAATGGTTCTATTATCTCCTAGTCCAGGGAGGCCCACAGAGAGTGTTGCTCAGAATCTGCCATTGCCTTCCTAATCAGATCACTGTTTTGACTGTTCTGTCAGGTAAACAACATAGTCTGAAATAAGGCACGTTGCAGCTAAAACCAGGAGAAGTAAATAAAGCAGATCTTGGACAGGAAAATTAAAAAGTGGGGTCAGCAATCTGAGGTGACTCTGCTTTCACAGCTGTTCAATAGAAGATATGCTGTCTGGTGAAAGAAGTCAGGGAGAGTCCCTTGCTCCATGTTCACCTTCATTCCCAAACAGATTATGGGTTGATTATATAGTCCTTATAAGCCTTTGTGGTCCAGTGATTCAAGGTTTCTTAAGAAACCATTGCAGATGTCATAGAAGAGAGACTAATGCTGTAATTCCTCTCTGTGTCCCCTCTTTCCCTTCCTCCTTCCATCTTCATTTAGAGTTCAATAGGAAATAGCTCTGTTGTTCAATAAAGCAGAGGGTCATCAAAAGTGTCAACATGGAGTCAGTTTTTATAAGAAGAAATCAAGACTATATATAATCACATGAAAAATGCTCTAATTCTCTCTTGATTATGATTAGAGAAATGTAAATTAAAACAACTCTGAGCTACCACCTTATATCTATCAGATTGACTAATATGATAGAAATGGAAAATAAATGCAGGAGAGGATTTGGGAATATTGGGGCACTAAAGGACTATTGGTAGAGCTGTGAACTGATAAAACCATTGTGGAGAATAATTTGGAACTCTGCCCAGAGGACTCTAAAACTGTGAAAATCCTTTTATCCAGCAAAAGCACTACTAGGTCTATACCCCAAAGAGATTTTTTTCTAAAGGGAAAAGGACCTGTTTGTACAAAAACATTTATAGGTCTTTTTATGGCAGCAAAGAGTTGGGAACTGAGAGAATGTTCATCAATTGGACAAGTGGTGATATATGATTGTAATGGAATACTACTGTGCTAAAAGATGTGATGAAAAAGGAGGCAGCTGATTGGCTCAGTGGATTGAGATAAAGTATAGAGATGAGAGGCCCTGAGTTCAAGTCTAGCCTCAGACACTTCCTACCTATTGAAGAGCTGAAAAAAAGCTATCTGACTCTGATTTTTCAAAACCCCACTAAATCCTGAATCTTTTCAGATTCAAAGTTCCCTCCTTGGCATGGGATTGGTCCTTATATAGACCAATCCTGTGCCCAAAAGTAGGGGGGATACAGTTCCCCACCCCACAATATTTTAAAACTCCCACACCCACACTATGTGACCCTGAGCAAATCACTCAACCCATATTGCCTAACCCTTACTACTCTTCTACCTTGGAACCAATAAGCAGTACTGACTAAGATAAAAAAGGTAAGGATTTTTAAAAAGAAAAGGAAAAGAAATATTTAAAGGGATGAATTACAAAAAACCTGAAAGATCTACATGAACTGATGCAAAGTGAAGTGAACAGAACCAGGAGAACATCGTACTCAGTAACAGCAATATAATGATTGAACATTTATAAATTATAGCTATTCTTGGCAATATAATGATCCAAAACCACCTTCAAGGTTTCATGATGAAAAATATTATCCATCTCCAGAGAGTGATGGAGTCTGAATGCAAACTGAGACATACTATATTTACTTTTTTCCTTTACTTTTATTTATTCAAGTTCTCTTTCACAAAATGACTAAAGTGAAAAGATGTTTTACATGTTTTACACATGTAAAATCTATATTAGTTTGCTTATCTGAGAGAGAGGAGAGAGGAAGGAGGAAGAATGAGAATTTGGTTCAAACTTAAAAAAGGTAAAAAATTATTTTTTCATTGTAATTAAGGAAAAATAAAAGAATATTCTTTGCAAAAAAAAATTCCATCCAAGATTGTGGCTTCCTATAAAACTATGCTCATTCAAATCATCTAAAGTTTAGATTCTAAACTTTCAGAAAACCAATCTACTAAGGATTGTCTTATAGAGATCCTCTCTCTCTCTCTGTATATATATATATAATCCCTATCTTCTGTTTTAGATAGATAGATAGATAGATAGAACTTGATAGAACACCAAATATCAATTCTAAGGCAGAAGACTAAACAATTGGGGTTAAGTGACCTGCCCAGGGTCACACAGGAAGTATTTGAGGCCAGATCTGAACCCAGATTCTCCAGTTTCCAGCCTTGGATCTATCTACTGTGTTACCTTGCTGCTCCCATCACTAATTTTTAAGACCTGACTTTACAGTCAGAAAGCCAGGGCTTGAGATTTTACTTTGCTAATAAACAACTCCGTCAACTTGAACAAATCACTTCACTTTTATGAGGTTCAATTTCTTCATCTCTAAAATGGGAGTAATAATACTTGCATAACCCACCTTATAATGTTGTTGTGAGGTACGTGCTTTATAAACTATAAAGCATAATATAAATACTATTATTATAAACCATCCATAATTTTAATGTGATTATGTTAGATCTTTCTTTAAAGCAATCCCAACAGCAAATGTTTAAGTCTTTGGGTACATAATATCAGAAAGTGTTATCCAGCCATGAGCTCCCATTTTCTCAAAAAAGAATCATCATCAGACCCAAGAGCAGCAGCTGGGCTAATTAACTTATAGCAATAAATCAGTGCATCTGCTAGGACCACAACAGGGATCTGTTTCCTATCCCTAAGGCAAGTCACTTAGGAGCAGTAAGAAGAGACTGATGGGGGCATAACACAGTTTACCAAGAATCACTACTAAATCAATCAAAAATCACTTATTACATGTCTATTGTGGGTCTAGCCCTGTGCTGCAGGCTGTTGATGTTAAAGCAAAATAGCCTTGCCTTCAAGGAGCCTCTGTTTATATGGGGAGACACATGTACACATAAAAGCAGATTTTTCAATATTGAAACTAAATACTAGGTAATTTCAGAGGTCCTACTGGGGAGATCAAGAAAATTCTCATTTAGGAGGCAATGCTTGAGTAGGGATTTGAAGGAGATTAGAGATTGTAAAAGGTGGAAGTGAGGGAGGAAGACATCCAAGACATTAAACACACTCTGTACAAATGCATGGAGGTGGAAATTAGGCAAGACAATAAATATCTATTAAGCACAGAGCTGAGGATAAAAAGAGGCAAAAATATGGACTTTGTCTTTAAGAGGAATGCATAATATTGAGAAAAGCAGAGCAGTGGTTGAAATAAGTAGAGTCTACAAATTGTGTTAAGGAAAGTGGATTAGAGTTGGCTTGGAAAGGGAAGCTGTCACTATCTGTGGACCAGGAATTATTTAAAATGAAAAACAAAAAACAAAAAACAAAGGAATTTCTATTTGGTCCTAAAAGCAATAGGAAACCAGTGAAACTTCTTAAATGGCATAATTAGATATGTGCTTTAATAAAAATCACTTTGGCAGCTGAGTAGAACATATATTAAAAAGGGGAGATACCTGAGGTAGTGAGATGAATTGGGAAGCAAGTATAATAGCTGTGGTGAGAATTGACAAAGGACTGAAGAAAGGTGGTGACTCTGTACATTGCACGAGATGTTTTGGTGGTAAAACAGGCAGACCTGGTGATTGATTGGATGAGAGGGGAAAGGGTAGATCAGAAATCAAGGATGACTCCAAAATTGCCAAATGGATAACCAGATGGATGATGGTTCCCTTAACAGATCTAGAGAATTTAGGAAACAGTTGGATTCAAAGGAAAAGGTACTCAATTCTGTTTTGGCTAAATTGAGTTTGAGCTCATTATGGGACAATGACTTAGAAATGTCCCATAGGCAGCTGGGACTAGGATTCAAGAGATTAGGGATGGTGTGTGTGTGTGTGTGTGTGTGTGTGTGTGTGTGTGTGTGTGTGTGTGTGTGTGAGAGAGAGAGAGAGAGAGAGAGAGAGAGAGAGAGAGAGAGAGACAGAGAGAGAGAGAGAGACAGAGACAGAGACAGAGACAGAGAGACAGATATTTTTTAAGGTAAAGGAGATGTGGATATGTTTAGAAACAGAAGGCAAAGACAAGGAGAATTTAAAATTTTCAAAGATGAGGGAATGATTGTGAAGAGGAATGAATCAAGGATACAAATAGAAGGGCTCACCTTGATGAGAAAATAGTTCCCTAATGAGTGAGGGGAGCAGGATTTATATGGGATACCTAAGGAGAAAGAGACTTCATCTATGGCCCTCTAACCTTCTTCCTGGTGTTTCAGTAACAATGAAAAGCCAGAATCTGATTTATTTGTTTGTTTGTTTGTTTTTAATGTGGAAACCAACAAAGGAAGACATGTATGTTATATATGTTTTAGGGCTCTGGGTAGCACAATTTCAAGTAAGTTATCTAAAGGAGAGACCAAAAGATCCTTCCATTTAAATTCTCTAGGTACTAAGTATCCCTAGATCCAATCTTGGTAGGAGATGGGGTGGACAAGATACAGAATATTCTGGACCACAAAAAAAAAAACAACAACTTGGGAACATTTAGACTAGATCAAATGGGTGATTTAAGCAAAAATTATTGATTTGAGAATTTCTAAAAATGATATTTATACAAAATTTAATCACCAAGTCTGAAGTGCTGAGGGTTGAAGGGAGGGGTGGGTCTTTCAGAGCAGAAACTCTGAGCATCTGCACCAATAACACTCTAGATGGACCCACCTTCTCAAAGAACTGACCCTTCCAAAACTACTCCTTTACCTAGACCACTAGTTCATACTAGCCAACAACTATACCAAACTCCCTATCTCCCAGCCTGCTATCTATTAACTTAATAGTTTTCATCCTGGGTGCTAAGGCAATTAAGGAGTCAAGTTCTCACAGAATTAATAGAAATTCACCATCTTAAAAAAAATAGTGTGCTCTGATCACTCACAACTATGTGTTAAACAAACTGAATAACTCTTTCCCTATAAGCTTTGATTCATCTCTCTTTCAAAATCATTTCTTTGAACCAGTCTTAAAAAAATCAGTATTAGATAATATACCTACCTATGTAATTTATTAACAATATAAAAAGATAAAGACATAAATATTTCATCAATGTATTTCTAAGTGAAAGATCACACTCTAAGCCACGTGTAGTTACTGACTTCTCCATAACTCTGGAAACAAAGTAGAACAAAGTTCTACTACTCAGCTCTTTTGGCTTAGAAGTCAAAACCTCTCAAGAATTGTCTTTGTGATACCTATTCAATTATGCAAGACAGAGATTATTAACATGGAGTCAGTTAACTTTACAAAATCATTACCCATCTTTCAATATAATTGATGTCCTTCATGAAGTTACACATTTTGTGCACTAAAAAACATTATTCTTAGGATTCCATTGACTTCAAGTGGCCCATGACACACACAAAAATTAAATATCTCTAACATAAGAATTAAAATCAATTCAAGTAGGAAGTAAATGTGTTAGGTTTGTGCTTGAGGATCCACCAATATTTATCTGTAGAGAACTGAAGCAGGACTTGGCAATCAGTTTATGTCTTGTTCTCCCAAGGGCCAAAAATGTATTGGAGAATCAACTTTGGTCTTCAGAGGTGGCCCTAAACTTCAGTCTTCACACCTACCAATGTTTGTGCATTGCTAAAAGGATTTGACAGAGGGAGAGATTAAGAAAATCCCATTAACAGCACAAATATACCAACAAATGATTAAAATGTATTGAGAATGACACTAAAAGACAAATCCACTGTAGGAAAAAAAATAAACAGTGGCCTTGGAAATCAGAACAACCAGTCACTTGAACACTGTAGAAATCATCATAACAAAGCAGATACCATTTCAAAAAAGTGAGGGGGGAAAAGATAGGAATCATTAGGTCCAAATGTAGATCCACCAAACAACCATGTACTTCACTAGCCATACTGTTTTATACTACTGCCACCCATGAAAATACATTATCTTGTAGTTGGCCAAGACATGTATCCTGAGATGTACTAGGCAAAAATAAATAAATAATGCAATACAATAAAGGAGAATTCATGAAAACTAATGTCTAACTTAGAAATGGCTTTTTTTTCTTTCTTTCACATAGAAGGCACACTTTATTGGAAATGTAAGAGTTACTGCCCAATTACATTAGTGCTTTACAAACAAAAAGAATGGGATAATGGAATATTGACTTTATATAGGCTAATCCTTATCCCTGAATTCAAAAGAATTCGTAAAAAGCATCTGAGGAGCACAACAAAGAAAACTGGAAAAAGGAAATGAAAACTGTTTCTTCTAATCTCTTCTTCCCTTTTGAGTTTCAGGATGTCCATTGCTAATGGTGACTAGAGGATGGCAATAACTATCATATTTGTAGATTTGTTATAAAATAATTCTCAAATCTCTGCAGGGAAAATATGTGAAAAGTAACTTACATTTTTCTCCTGATTAGATACATCTGGAAAATATAAATTAAATGGATCCTCTTCCCAATATCAGAACTATACAGAAAGGGACTGGATGATTTTCAGAGAAAACCACTCCTCCCTCCTAAAAATAGGGTTAAAGGTGGTCCTTGGCAGGTACAATTTCAGGAATCTTATGCTAATAACTCAAAAATTAATAACCAGTGATTTTGGTGTCTTGGGAATTTTATCCACAAATAAAGATTGCAATCCATCTATTATTAAGCAAATAAGACATAGAAAATTGCCTGAAACTTAGAAAAGTAAAATAACTTAGCCAAGATCACTCAGCTAATAAATATCAGAGGCAGTATTTAAAGGCAAGTTCAATAATGTAGTGGTAGATGCCTTGTAACCCTTGCTCCTAGTGTCCAAAAAACCCCACAATTTTTTAAAGTATACATATTCTTTATGTATAAAATGGATTTTCTTTCTGTATTCAATGCATAGCACAGTGCCTGGCACAAGGGAAATGCATAATCACATACTCAGTACCTGAATGGGGATAGGAATATAGAATGGACCTGTTATTTTATTGGCACTAGGAATTCCCAGATAAGGAATGCAGGTTGCCAGTTTTCTTCAACTTTGTCTTCAAGAGTTTCCTAGAACACTGAGCTGTTAAATAAGTTGTCCAGGGTCACAAGAGCAGGAAGTGCCTGAGGCAGGACTTGAATCTTAGTCTTCTGGGATCCCAGGACAGTTTTCTATGAATTATTCAATGATATCTCTATCTGGTTCAGCAGGATCCAATAAGACAATAAGCAGATATTAATGATGTTTGTCCATGTAAATCACATTATTTCCTTAGGTCATTTGGCATCCCTGGGGTTAGCAAGATTTCATAATTAGGTGAGATTTCCACATTATATCCAAGACCAAGTAACACAAAGACCCAGGAAGTACACTTTTAAAGAGCAAGTCTTTTAGCCTCTTGGGTCCTACTATCTGAAAATAAACTCCTCTTCTTCCTCCTCAATGTTCAAAATATCTTTAACAGGGAGACTGGAGACTTTTTTATTTTACTTGCTTTCAAACTCTTATTTTCTGTCTTAGTATCAATTCTAAGAAAGAAGACTTGCAAGGGCTAGACCACATGTGGTAAAGCCACTAGCCCAGGGTCACCCAGCTAGGAAATATCAGCCAGGACTGGTGCTCTATCCCCTTGCTACTGTAGCTGCCCCTAAGAGACTTTCTATTACAGAATGAGAGATAAGGCTTAAAATTCAAATGCCCCAGGAAAAAAGATAACTGTCTCTGAAATTCATGGGGAGATACAAACAACTGAGAATTTGCTTTTTGTTTTTGTTTTTATTGAAATAAAGAGAGTCAGAGGGATGAAGACACTAGAGAGATAGGAAGGTCTTCCCCCAGGAGAGAAAAGGGTTCTGGATAGGAAGGCCCAAAGTGACAAGGATAGGTTTTTGTCTGCTTCACAATTGTGCCCTGATTATAACCTCTGCAGAGATTTTACAAAATGCTGAAGAGCTCCTACAGTATATCCCAAACACTGAAAAATGCCAGCTCATTCAGAAGAGTGGGACAACCTCTACACAGAAGAGCCCATAATGCTAAGCTACTAAAAATAACTTCTGGGGTCATCAGGACACTAAAGTTTACTTTCTTTCACTTTAAAGAGTAAACCCTGAGAGTCATCCTATTTATTTGGAGTACCAAGCCACTGGTTGAAAGAATCTTCCCTGCTACTAAGTTTCTAATTACTAGCTATGAGATTTGGGGCAAGTCCCTTAACCTCTGTTTGCCTTAGTTTCCTCAGCTGTAAAATGAAGACAATAATAGCACTGATGGCCTCCCCAGATCAAAGAAGATATATATGTGTGTGTGTGTGTGTGTGTGTGTGTGTGTGTGTATAAAGCACTTAAGAAACACAATATAAATGCTAGTTAATATTTCCATTCACACTCCAGAACAACCTCCCTCAATGTCTTTTTGCACATATTGCTCCTTATTTCTGGAATGTATTCCCCCTCCACTTTCCTTTAAGACTCAGATCAAATTGAAACCTTCTTCCTGCATACTCCCAATTACCTTATATTTATTTTGTTTATAATTGTGTTCTTTGCACAATACTATTTAGATCAATACAATCTAACTTCTTTAAGGAGAGGGAATATTTTACATCTGTCCTCTGTCCCTGACCTAGCCCAATTAATCTTCATTTTAATCCATCAGTGTATCAGTACTTAGTGAGCACCTATTGTGTGCCAGGTACCACACTAAGTGCTGGGGTTACAAAAAGAAGGAAAAGAGAGCCCTTTCTCTCCTGGAGCTTCCAATCTAAGAGGGGAGCCAATATGCAAACAAGCAAGCTATTTAGAAGATAAATAGAAAATAATTCGAAGAGGGAAAGCACCAGAATGAAGAAAGGTTGGGGACGATTTCTTGCAGAAGATAGGATTTTAGTTAGGAGTAAAAAGATGCCAAAGCGATCTATTTTGAGAGCAGAGGGAGGAAGGGGTTGTAGGCATGGGGGACAAGAGAAAAAATCCAGAGCTGAGATTTGGAGTCTTATTCATGGATAACCAGGAGGCCAGTGTCATTGGATTGAAGGTTATGTATTGGGGAGTAAGGTGTAAAAAGACTGCAAAGGTAAGAAGTGACTATGCAGAGCTTTGAATGCCAAGAAGAGCATGCTTTACTTTATCGTGGAGGCAAAATAAGGAATCACTGGAGTTTAATGAGTAGTGGCATGATCAGACTTGTGGTTTAGGGAAATCACTATAATGGCTAAATGCAGAATTGATTTGGAATGAAGAAATTATCTAGACTAGCCATGTCTTCATTTTTCTCCAGGTTCTACTCCTCACTCACCTTTTTTTCCATTGTAGCCCCTCACAGATACATTCCTCTATCTTTGTTTTCAGCTTGCTTTTATGTTGTCTTCTTCCATTAAAAAGAAGCTCCTTGGACCAACTAGGTGGCTTAGTGAATGGAGAAGCAGATCTGGAGATTGGAGGTCCTGGCTTCAAATTTGACCTCAGATACTTCCTAGCTGTGTGACCCTGGGTACCATACATAACTCCAATTGCCTATCCCTTACTGATTTTCTGCCTTGGAACCAATACTTAGTATATTGATTCTAAGAAAGAAGGTAAGGGTTAAAAAAAAATAGCAGCAAGTTCTTCAAGGGCAGGGACAGTCCTTCTTTAAGCCTATATTTGTATTTCTAATTTTTAGCTCAGTGCCTGGCATTAAAAATACTTATTCAATTATTGACAGACCAGTGGCTGGTATATAGCAGATGTTTCCTAAGTATTTTGTTAGTTGTCTTAAGAAAGGCTCTCTAGTTGCCTGGGATGATCTCTTCTTTCCTTTTTGAATTTTTTCTGTTCACATTGAATACTCACCTGTGTATAAAAGCTGAAGGTAAATTCTGTGGGGGCACTTTTTAAACTTTCTGGTATGTGAAAATTGTTGTTAGGATAAAATGAGGTAGTGCGGGAATCCTTAATCCTGTTTTTTATATCATGAACCCATTTGGCAGTCTGGTAGAGCTTTGAGGCACTTTCTAAGAATGATTTTTTAAAAATTCAAAATTAAAAGAAATGCTAAATTTCTGCTAGAAGATGTTGGGAAGAAAATGTATTCCCCCTTTCCCCCATTCAAGTTCAGGGACTTTAGTTTGAGTCCTTGGTTTAGTGTATACATTTCAGTAATACTTTAAAAAATAATGACATTCATGCTTCATTCATCTGGCATTATCGGAAGGAAGGAGTCTATATAGGTGAATTTTCTAGATAACTGGAGCTCTTTCCTTTAAATATTAAAACCAATTTCCAATCAATTCAACAAGCTTATAATATGTGCCAGGCACTGTGCTAAGCACTGGGAGACTCAAAGTATGGAGGAAAAATTTGGAGGCAAGGGTATCTAAAATATGTTGTTCATTTCCCTTCCTTCACATAGCCTTCCTTCCTTCCTTCCTTCCTTCCTTCCTTCCTTCCTTCCTTCCTTCCTTCCTTTCTTTCTTTCTTTCTTTCTTTCTTTCTTTCTTTCTTTCTTTCTTTCTTTCTTTCTTTCTTTCTTTCTTTCTTTCTTTCTTTCTTTCTTTCTTTCTTTCTTTCTTTCTTTCTTTCTTTCTTTCTTTCTTTCTTTCTTTCTTTCTTTCTTTCTTTCTTTCTTTCTTTCTTTCCGTCCTCCTCTCTCCCTCCTTCCTTCCTTCTCTCTCTCTCTCTCTCTCTCTCTCTCTCTCTCTCTCTCTCTCTCTCTCTCTCTCTCTCTCTCTCTCCCCCCCCCCCTGTTTCTTTCTTTTTTATGGCCTTCAGGGCCTGTTGAATCTGACTCTGTAGTTGAGTAGTATACTAAATGACTCCAGGCAACCAGTAGAGCTCTGGTCCTATTTTTCCTAATTTTCAGTTCCTTTCTAGAAGGTTAAAATGTTACTTTTCACTATTGCCACTGTTTGCCCTTTGCTCCTCCTCTTTCTAAATTATAAATTATTTTTTTGCATTTAATCTGTTGGGGAATGAGAAATCACATAAAGTACAAAATAAATTGTAATTTTCATTTTTAAAAATCATAACGGTCTGAGTGAGGACCTGAGGACCTGACATTGAATAAAATGGATGGGCTTTATTGAATGAACTTTGTAGAATCCTGTTTTTTAGCTCTAAAGCCTCACTTGCTTCCTTCCACATTCTTGATCATGTTCATATCATAGGATTGAAAGTTAGAAGGGCCCTTAGAAAGAAGCCATCTAGGCTAGGGATTCTCAATCTTACCCCCCCCCCCCATCATGGATGACCCTTTTGGTGACAGTCTGGTGAAGCCTATGGACCTCTTAGAATAAAAAGAGCTATTGGCATACTCTTTAAAAAGCAAGTTTGCCAACTTTAGGTCAAGAATACTTAAAACAGTCCAACCCTTTATTCTAGATGGGGTAAGTTGCTACTGAAATAAAATGAATGAAACCTCAGGAAAAACAAAAATAAACAAAAAAATTATTATTGGTGAAGTTTGTCTCCGGCATACCCAGCTTTCCAATTCTAGATGCTTTTCTTCCTTCCTCCTCCTCCTTTCCTTCAGACTAGAGTAATTCTCCATCTCAAACCTAAAGCCTTCAAATTTTCTTCCAGACAAATTTCCTTCCAGTCTGCTGCAACATAGATCTGAAACTTAGGTCAGTTGTCTTTCTGTATTAGAAGGGAAATTCCCTGAGGTCAGGAACTGTTTTGTCTGCTTGTATTTACACACCTAGTACTTAGTACTGTGCCTGACACTTATTAAGAGCTTGAGGTATTTTTTAACAAATTCATTCATTTAAATGATTGATACTTTAATATTTCAAATATTCATGATCTCACTGATATCGTTTATATCCTCCAAAGGTATTGAATCCCAACCTCTCCATGATGGTAGGCAATCTTTGAACATTCCTAGGACCAAAATATTCACTACATCACACTCTGTCAGCCAGCCTTCACACTCTGTCAGCCAGCCTTTAAGAAGTCTCCACTATGGACTAGGAACTGCAACCAACCTAATGATAAAGCTCTCTGAAAATACAGATCCTTGTAACTAAAAGACTATCTTTTACCAGGCCATACTACATTTCCATCTCAGTAGGACTTACTACAAGTTGAATTTGGTTATACAACCTTCAAGAAGTCTCAAAATAAATTTGTAAACTTCATAATAAAATATTTGGAGTTTGACTCTTGGGAAAAATGAAGGATCTCTTAAAAATATTACTTTTCCCAGGGAAATTTGTATTTCAGAGGATCATCGACAGAAGGGACCTTGGATGGCATCTAGCCTAACCTCCAATGTATTAGAGAAGAGAAACTGAGGTCTGGAGAAGTTAAGCAACTTGCCCAGGTCACACATTGGCAGAGAGAGGGTTTGAAGATGGGTCCTGGAAGATTCATTTCAAATTCCATGTTCTTTTTAATCTACCATACTTAAACATTTAAGCCAAGCAAAGAGGAATTTCTGAGGTGGAATTTTAGTTAGCAGAAAGTAGACAATAAATACTGGGAGAGAGACAGAACAGTCTTCTTATGGCCCTTCAAATTATATGTACAACTCAGGAAGGAACTTGTCTACCCTGCCTATATTTGAGATTGATGCTGAATGCAACAAAGGTCTGCAGTTTATGTAGACTTTTACTCATTGTTTAATTTGAAGCCTGTAGCTTCCTGATGCTACGCTGAAATGTTTATATATAGTCATGAAAAGGCTTCCAAACTGACTTTAGAGACATGAAAAAGGAGCAAAATTTGTTCAAGGTTCAAGAAACAGCCCCAACAGATATATAGTTCACACTGCAGGTCAAGGCTAAAACAGGATAAATATAAAAATCAATTCTGCGACTCATTTAAATCTACATAAAACTCTTTTCCAATGGCAAACTGGATTTATCTTCTCACTAAAAAAGGAAAAACAATATACATCTCTCCATTAGAGAGCTATTTAATGAAAATAAAGGGAAATTGTCTAACTGTAAATGAACCAAATATTCTGGGCAAAGCTATTGACCAGAATTAACTTCACAATACCTTTAGAGGTAATATGGTGTGAAATGATATTGGTTAACTTAACTCAGAGCCTAAAGCTATTTATATGTCATATTTTTAACTATATTGGTTTTTGTTCTTTCATATTCTAAATGTAATCAATACCAAGAAATCACAGTGGCTAAGTGAGCCACGAACATAGCTAATACAATTTGATTTTTTTCACATATACACTGAGTTATTCTATAGTAATATCTCCCTAAAATAATGGAAATCAATTTTTAAGTACCTTAGAAAATATTCCAATGAGCACATGTCATCTCCCTAAATCACAGGAAAACAAGATCTTAAAACTAAAAGGGACATTAGAGATCTAGTCCAACCCACTTTTAATTCAATGTAATTATATTTTATAAATGATGACACTGAATTCTCAAGAAGTGACTTGGCCAAGATCACACAAAATAATGGCATTTACCAAAGCGATAGAACACACTCTACATGACAAAGACATTCTTTTTATGATCCTTGAGATTGTCCTATATGAAAATGACTAAAAATCAACTCAGATTACTGGCATGGTGAATGAACGCTATAGGGAGAAACACAATGAATCCCCTTACTCTCAAGCTTTCTTGCCATTCAGTGGTTTCTCAATTGTGAGAATCAGATAATTTCATTTTGATTTCCAATTAAGTGATGATATAAAAATGTGAGCATCCTCAAAAAACAACAGCATTACTTTTAAAAGGGAAAATCAAACTAAACGAGGTTTTATGAAGTTTTCATAGTGAACAGATAAGTTATAGAATAATTTATTTATTTCACTGTGCATATGTATAACATGTCAAACAATATTTGTAACTCTGTCTAATTATATTGAGAAAGGGACTGCTTTCTATCTATGCTAACACATGAGATGCTTATTCAGGAGAAAGAGGTGAGAAGAGGCTTCATGGCAGAGTGGAAATACCACTGGGTTTGGAGTAAGACAATGTAACTTCAAATTCCAGCTCTCCTATTTCACTTGTATGACCTTGAGCAAGGCACTCCTCAGCCCCCCCCCCCCCCCCCCCCCAGTTTTCTCATTTAACAAGGTGTTGCCCTTGGCAGCTTCTAAAGACTCTTTTAGGTCTTAGCCTATAATCCTTAATGTTGTCATTTTTCCTTTGTGATACTCCTGTTTTTGTGTCCCTTACTTGTATGGTGTTTTACATATGTAAGAGAAGAAAATAGCCCAGGATTTAGTCACATACTCCCTGGCTCTTGTTACTTACAGGTCTGTTTTTTGTTTGTTTTTACTTTGATGGTAGTGGTTTCGATTTCAGTAACCTTCATTTGGGATGAGTGTCAAATCAACCTGAGAACTGAAAGATGAAGGTTTCAGTCCTGATTCTAACAAGGAATATTACTAATGATGAAGAAAAAATTTAATTGCTGCCATCATTTACTTGGGCATAATCCATCTCTGTCTTAACTTCTCAAAGTCTTATTCCACGTGGATTCAAAAGCTTAAAGTAGGAGAGGTAAGAGCAGGAAGAAAGCGGCATGGGAGCCAGTTGTGTAACATAGTTCCTTGGAATAAGATAGTCTGTCTCAGAACTTCCAACACTTTCACCAGCTGGTCTCAATGTCTGGAATGCTTTCTCTTCTCATCTCCCTTCCTGGCTTCCTGGCTTCCTTCAAATGCCAACTAAAATCTTCTCTTCTATAGGAAGCCTTTCCCTATCACCTTAATCCCAGCATCTCCCTTCTGTTAATTATTTCCAATCTATCCTGCATATAACTGGACTGTGTGTATTTGTTTCCATGTTGTCTCTCCATTAGACTGTGAGCTCTTTGAGAGCAGGAACTGTCATTTAGCTCTCTTAGCACCATGCTTGGCATACAGTAGACAATTAACAAATGTTTATTGACTAATTTACATAGTAAAAGATATTCTTATCTAATATAGTTTGGAGTAAATGGCCTCAGGTCCCTTCCAACTTTGAAATTCGGTGATTCCTGTTACTTTGATAATTATCTAAGAAAATAAGAAGCTGGAGCAAGAAGACGAAGTCCTAGACCTGACTTTGGCTGCCTAAATTTGGTAAATGTTAGTCTTTCTCATATACCAAACGAGGTATAAACACTTTTCTTCCCTACCTTCCCCATTGCTACAAAGAAAAAAAAAAATGAGATAATAGATTTTAGAAGTAGTTTGAGTAGAGGAAAAAAAAAAACCAAATAAATGAGGTAGAAATCAAAGTATTATAACAATGTAAAATAGTTCCTAAAGGTTCAGAATAAATCTTTGCAAGGATTTAAAAATTATAAACAGATTGATGAATAAATTACCAGGTCTATCCTTACCCATTTTTACTCAGAGCTCATGAGGTGTCCAGAAACCACAGTCACACAGCCCTACATCCCTAGCATCATCTGTCTATGGAACTTTGTAAAATTACTGTACAGAGGGGTCTTGGGAATTCAGCATGCCTATTGTCCACTGTCAAATGTCTCTATTCATTTATGCCAAACACATATTCTTTGCCATTTAGAAAGCCTGTGATTCTTTCTTTAAATTTTGATAGTCATATTGCATATTAGTATCGTGAAGAAATGAAGATTTAATCTTCAGAATCCAATACTTATCCTCAGTTCCTATTATATCTATTTCTCCTTTTTTTAAGTTGATTAAATCTGTTGGCATCTTCTGAGCCTGACAAACAGTTATTTAAACAACAATTTGGAAAATGTGTTCTTTAAATGAGTGTGTTGGTCTTTATTGGGGGAAATGGTATCACGTTTTGCTGCAAGTGCTTAAGTCATTATTCCTAAACATCATGTGGACCTATAAGGGATGGGGGTAGGGAGGTGGCAGGGAATTGGCAGCCTGAGAATTTGTAGACCAGAATAGAACATGTGACAAATCCTCTGGAAGAAAAGGGGCATTACACCTGAAACAGCTACCATATCTAGGTTTCAACACTGAGGTAAGTGTTAGAAATTACAAGTTGGAATTATCCCAGATGTTCAGTTTGGTGCTCCTAGCAGGATATTTGTAACTCTTATGACAGAAATGTTTATCTACTATAGAATTAGTTACCAGATACTCTCCTGTTTTTCATGCATTTCTTTGCTTTTTCAAGGCTTCTCCAAATGGATAAGGATGTTACAATGCCGGTTAGTCACACCAAGTTTTCTTCCTTATCTTCTGTCCTCTCTCCATCCTCCAAAGCAATCAGGTACAGAGGTGGGGCATCTAATTTTCAACTGCTCACTTAAAAAACCCATTCAAATGCATCATTTCTTCAAACTCCCTCTCTTGGCCCCCATCCCTATCCTTCTCCTCCCACCCCAATCAACAGCCTGAAGGTAGACTGCATTCACACATGCTAACAAATAGTAATCACACAGTTAATTTGACACCATGAATCAGACCTGAGACAGAGAAGAATGTGAGGTGTGCAGGTCCCATTATCTTCTGACTGCTCTGTGACAGATTATTCATATTCGTTTATTACCATACACATCTAGTTGAAGTACAAATGAGCAATAACTTAAACGTCTTAGCAAGAAGCCAGAGGGAGCCTAAAAACTCATCACATTGCTGAATCTCCAGAAACATCTGCTGAATTACCCAGACACATGCAGTGTGCAGAAGCGTCCACTAAGGAGCTTCAGTTGGTGGAAAGTGAGAAAAACCCTTTGATTTAGGCTTATTCTATTCTTCTGTTCTACAATAACTGAACGAATGCCAAAAATTGCATCAGAGAAATGGCTTCATTATTTCCTGTGTTTATTCTGGAATCTTGTTCATTCTTTTTTTTTCTTTCACAAAAGCAAGTGATTAAGGGATTTCAAATCAATTGATTTCTTTCCAATCAAATAATAATAATCCTTATAATTTAATTATATCCACTGGATAAGTCAGTAAAGAAACTGGTTTGAAGAATTAGACTATATGTAGCAGCAGGTGCTATGGTGGAAAAAAAAGTGCTTTCAAGAAAGCAGCAATGATATTTAACTGATAGGTAAGAACCTAGCGTGCCCAACTCCTTCATTTTACATATGAAAACACTAAGGCCCCAGAAGGGGAAATGACATTTCTGTATGAATTCATGAAGGTGTCAAGTAACAGAACTGAGACTCACAAGATCACAGATTTGGAGTGGGAAAGGCAGCTGGAGAGGAAGCTAGGTGGCCCAAGGGATAGAAGGCTGGTGTCAGGAAGAAAGCTGGAGTTCAAGTCTGACTTCTGACTAAGCTGTGTGACTGAGCAAATTACTTAAGGCCATCTAAGTTTCCTCAGCTAGAAAATGAGGATCATAAGAGCACCTACTTCTCAGAGTTGTTATGAATTGTTTGTAAGGCACCTGGCTCACAGGAGGCACTTAGTAAATTTTTATGATTTCCCTCATAAGTGGTTCAATTTTTTCATTTTATAGGTAAAGAAATTGAAGGCTAAAGAGGTTAAGTGAAGTCAGAGGTAGAAAGCAATCAGAGGTGGGAGTTCTGACACTGGTTCCCTCACTCCAGAACTAGTCTTTCCACTGAAGAGTACTCTACCCCAAGCCTCCTGTTTTCCTTATCTAGAATTCTTCCTATTGTACCAAGACAACTCTTTTGTTAAATTTGATTTCCAATCATCCCTGGGATTAGAGAAGATCATTAATCCAGGAAATACATAAACTCTTTCCATAATGGAATCCACTCTTCCCCTAACTCCTAATTCAGTTAGTATGGCATATTAGAAGATATATTAGCTCATAATTCCTGGTAATGGGCTCAATTCTCATTAACTTGCCATGTAACTTTGAACAAGTCTGTTGTCCTCCTTGAGCCTAGAAAATAAGAGGATCAGCTCAGATGATCTATCTTTAAGGTAACTTCTAGTTTGAAGACTTCTTAATTCAACTTTTGAAAAAGTATCAATTTAGAGTGTCTTCTACAGTACTTGTATAACAATGTTTTCTATAAAGTCAGTTATAGAAATATATGTATTTTTAAAGCCCTTATTATTACACTGTCTAACTGTGTTTTGATGTGGTAGAGAGGGGCATTGGAAAACTAAGGCTAATTTATAGGAGTACTGGGGAGGCAGATTATAGTACTACATTAACTTTCTAAACAATTAGAACTGTTTAGTTAATTAATGAAGTGGTATCAAAAAGTAGCAATCCACTCACTAATGTGCAATTTGAGCAGAGGGTGAATGACTGTGTTAGAACTACTGTAGAGAGAATTTCTGCACTCAGTAGGAGTTTGAACTGGGTGACATTTAAGGTGCATTTTGATTATGATACAATGCAATTTGCAAACTTTCATTAAGCTTATACTCTTTGCAAGGCATTGTATTAGTGCTAGGGATACAAAGACAAAAAAGATTCTGTAACTATAGAATAAAAACCCCAGGTAATTATCACCTAACAACAATTTTTTTTCTTTTATTCATTTTCCCCTTGTCAAAAACAGGTAGGTCCTAAACTAGGTCATGACTAAAGGGCAATATTTTGAAAACAAAACCTTTGAATTCATTTCCTATGCTTTCATTTCACAAGTCCAAAGTGTTGTGAAATTTTGTTTTTTATTTTTTAATGAAATGATTATAACCTTTTCAAATATTACTACATAATTAAGCAATCATTGTTCTAGTTTCCTAGACCCTAAGACCCTGCCATCAAATAGATGCCCATAAATCTTATAGACATGCTTTCGACAATCTTTCTCTTTTAACTGAATATCTTTTCAACATTCATGATTTTAAAAAAATGGTGCTATCCATCTTTGAGTTGCCACAAGAATTTCTAGTACAAACAGTCACCTACTCCTTGATTTTAGGCTTTCTTTATTTTCCCTAAACTTTGTTCCTCACAGATCATGGAGTTTTCTTTACAATACTTCTCAAAGGTCCACTGAATACTTAAGTGAGTCTAAGTGAGGGGCAAAAAGTAACAGCCATTTGGCCTTTAATCATCAAAGCGTTGGGAAATGAATACACTAAGGCCCCAGAAGGGGAAATGACATTTCTGTATGAATCTATCACTAAAGATAAGCTTATTGGAGCTAGCATTCAGCTTAATTTGCAGACTATTCTTCCAATCTTCAACTCCCAAGTTTTCCAAATAGATAAGTTCTGGTACCCTAGTAATCAGAAATCAGGAATAGTCTAGATTCAAAGTTAAGTGGTGATTTTTTAAAAGTTCAACCTTTTATCTTGGATGCACTTTAAATTCTTTTATATTGAAGAAATATTGGCCAAACTGAATTTTATCCTGGAATTCCAAAGGAGAATTTATGGTCTGAAAATTCAGAGGGAATAGTCTGAAGCAATCCAGAGAGAGCAGGCACTCTTGGTAGATCTCCCATTTCTTCCTAAAGGTCTGCAGAACTGTGTCCACTAATAGATCATCAATTTTCTCCATAAAGATCCTCATAACCAATGGCTTTGGAGATGAAGTTTGGAGGCTGAACATAGGAAATCTTTCAAGCATTTAACTAAACCTTAGAGATCTTGTTTTTGGTAACCACAAATTTCAAAAATACCTTTTTCATTTTAGACCTCTGAGGAGAAATTCAGGAAAATATACTGATGTGTTCAGATGTTCAAAATATATTTTTGAAAAAAAGAAAAAAGTGTGTTTTGGGATTTTCTCCCTCTAACTATCTGAAATTTCCAAGAAAATAAGCTAAAAATTTTAAGCACTTGACAATCACATACTTCAATTCATATTTCAATACTTGACAATTCACATATTTCAGACTGGGACCATGGGAGTACAAAGTAAGGGGAATTAGATCCCCTACCTATCACTAACATTACTGAATTCAACATGATAGTGTTTTAAATTTATTTTTCAGATCTCTCACCAATTCTCTTGGTGCTATTTTTAGGATAAAAGTTCTTCTTTTGACCTTCAGAAGTAGTTAGAGATGTATTTCCTTCTTCCCCTAAGTGCAAGGCAGGCAAGGAAAGCTAAGGAGTCAGCAGTGTTATGTCATTCCATCAGGATCAGAGGATTTATAACTAGAGAAGGGTCCTGGAGACAATATCATCACATCTCCTCATTTTACTACAGATATTAAGCATCAGAAAGGTTAGGGGGATTGCTCAAGGTCCGAGAAGATAAGTAACTAATATAGTATTCAAACCCATGTTTGAGTTGAAATTCAGTACTCTCCATGGCAACCAAAGAAGCAAGAGTTGGTGTCAAAGGAGCAGATAATTAGGGTTAATAAGACATCAGAGCCCATCTAGTTCAAACCCTATTCTAAAGACAAGAAAACTGAAGTGCAAAGAAGTTAAGTAACTTGTCTGACATCACACAGACAGTAAGTAATTAGCAGAGTCATAACATGAACATAGATTCTCTTACTCCAAGTCCAGTCTTCTCCCCACAGTACGATGCTATCTCATTGATATTTCTTTCTTTCTTTCTTTCTTTCTTTCTTTCTTTCTTTCTTTCTTTCTTTCTTTCTTTCTTTCTTTCTTTCTTTCTTTCTTTCTTTCTTTCTTTCTTTCTTTCTTTCTTTCTCTCTCTCTCTCTCTCTCTCTCTCTCTCTCTCTCTCTCTCTCTCTCTCTTTCTTTCTTTTTGTATTCAGTCAAGGGTGTATTGTGACAAATTTTCATCATCATCATGAAATATATATTTAGACTTTACCACTCTACTGTCCTCAACAATCTTAACTTCTGGGTTTATACCTGAGAACCATAGTATCTTCGCTTTTATCTTTGGATTAAATGCTTTTTTACAGAAGAGGCAAGAAACCTGCTGGTCATGATTGCTGAGGGTTAAATGATTTTGTCTATTCTAACTTCTCATCAGTATCACATGGCAGCACATTTCTTTGCTGTATTCACCTCTAAACTCAGCAGGAATTCTCTAAGAAGCACATTCTTGGACCCCCACCTAACTTGAATGAAACACTAGCGTCATATTCCTTTTAGTGAAGAACATGTACCTGCCACCCACAGGATCATCTTATATGTTTGAACTTATAAAAGCTGTACCACAATGAAAGCTTGAGATAAAACAAACAAACAAACAAAAAGTTCCCTAGGAATAAGATAATGGAAGAGGAAATCAAGCCAAGCCAAAGAGGCTCTTAAAAATGAAAATGCTATAACTTTTCCAGCATGGTCAGAGTGGATGCTCTGAATAATTAAATACATAAGTAATTTTGAACATTACCACAGTACCATACACAGGTCAACTATTTTGAAAAAAAATTAGAATGTGGGAAAATATCTTTAGCCCTAAAAATATACTTATGGTGTTGTTCAGTTGTTTCAGTTGTGTCTGACTCTTTATGACCCCATTCGGGATTTTCTGGGCAAAAGACACTAGAATGGTTTGCTGTTTCTTTCTCTAGTTCATTTTACAGATGGGAAAACTGAGGCAAATAGTGACTTTCCTGGGGTCACACAGCTGGAAAGTGTCTAAAGTCAGATTTGAACTTTGGTCTTCTTGACTTCTGGTCTGGTTTTCTACCCACCATACCCCTTAGCTGAATAGGTACATAGGACTGGTTTTATATAGGTGAAGGGTAGGCAGTTATCGAGTGGTATGACTTTATACTCCCCATTAACTTAAAAAAATTATCTGACTTGGGAAATGCATAAATGGTGGTCCATTTTTAGTTAAAACTATAAAGAATACATATGGGGTATTGTGTTCAGTTTTGGGGACTTTGTGGTTGTTGTAAGGAGCTTTATAAACTAGAGAGTATGCAGAGGAGTGATAGTAGAGGACCTTAATGAACATAAGAGGGGCTGTTAGAAGACCGGCAGCCCAGTGGGCTCTTATCAGTGTTGTGAAATAGATCAGCTGCTCTAGAAAACAATTTGGAATTATTTTTAAAAAAAAATGTCCAAATTGCACATACATGTTGACCCAGTGATATCACCATTAGACATTTGCAATAAGGAGGTCAAAGCATGGGGGAAAAAAAACCAATGGTAATATTTTTAGTAGAAAACAAAACCCAAAGCCCAAAGTTATTTCCCATTGATTGAAGAAAGACTGAACAAATTGGTAGATTAATAAAATGGAATATTATTGCAATATGAGAAATGATGCAAATGAGGACTTCAGTGAAGCTTTGGAAAGACTGATTATGAAGTAAGCAGAATCATGAGAACAATTTACTTATTTACTACAATAATATAAAGGGAAACAATACTAATGACTTAAAAACTCTGATCAATACAGTGACTTATTATAATGTAGTGACCTATGATGTAGAATGTGGCATATATTTTCATGTATTGCTAATGTGCTCATTTGTTTTGCTTAACTATACTTGTTAAAAGAGGATATACAGGAGGAATCATTAATGAGTGGAAGTATTAATAATTTTCCTATAAATGTTTCCATATATGATTATATTATTTATAAATAATAAACAAATATATATTAACATAAATATAAACATATAGATATAGAATATAAAATATATAGAATAATGTATTTATAAACAAAATAATATAACATTTATAAATAAAATAATATATCATTTAAAATGTTGAATCATTTACAAAATTTTTGAATGTGAATTATATATTATTAATACTGCCATTCCTCAGTTAATGCTATAGTTTTCTTTATATTAATTTATTATTAATTATTATAATTAATTGTTATACATACATGTATATGTATATACATCTAAGAACCTAAGGACTATGTCATATAAAAATTAGATGAGGAACTGAAGATATTCAGCTTATTAAAGAAGGGACATGATAGCTGTCTTTGAGTATCTTAAAGGCTGTCATATGGAAGTGATTCCTAATAATATCAATAACCAGCATTTATGTAGTATCTACCATGTGCCAGGCACTGTTGTTAGCACTTTAGAAATATTTTCTCATTGGATCCTTTCCACAGCACTAGAAGGTAGCTGGTAGTATGGTGCCCATTTTATAGGTGAAGAAACTGAGAAGAACAGAGCTTTAGTGACTTGCCTAAGGTTATTCAGTGGGGAATATTCAGTCTGAGTTATTCAGACTGAGGCTACATTTGAAATAAGAGCTTCCCTAGTTTCATTCTGACACTGCATCCACTGTACCACCCAGCTTCTTTCGATTAGCCTTGTTCTGCTTGTATCTTAAGTAAAGAACTAACAGCTAATTAAGTGGTGGATGAAATCGGATTATAATTTTATTTATAATTACAATATGTGTTATATTTATAATTATAATGAGGGCAGTGGCCTCTTCTTCCACTTCTTTACTTTTCTTTGAATATATGAAGGGTCTCAATGAAGAATTATTGATTCATGTGCACAATTATGACAAAATGTGTTGGGGAGATTTTAACATAATGAGGGTGCCCTTGGAGTGCTCTCAGAGCCACTGAGCCAACCCAAATCACAAGTTTCAGATGCTATAAAGTGGCAACAAACACTGACTTGAAGTCATAAGACTAGTTTGAGTCCCAGTTTTGGCACTTAGTAGCTACCTGAGAAAATCACTATGAATTTGAGCTTCAATTTCCCTACCTGTAAAACAGAGGGATAATAACATTTGTATCATCTTCTTTCCCAGGTTGTTCTGAAGGAAGTCCTTGGGAAACCTTAAGGCACTAGTTAAGTTTATGTGACTATTTGTTCAATCAGTTCTCATGCCTCTCTTGTCAAGCCTTTTGAGGGATATTCTTTTCCACAAACTTTTTATCTAGTGGCAATCAGTCACCTGATTAAAGTGAAGAAAGGTTGCAAATGCTCAACAGAAGAGCAGTTTTTTCTATAGCTACCTTGAAGGTTCTCCCCCAAAGTATATCTACATTTTGTGGAACCTACAAGAGAGCAAAAATGTCCCTTTAGCTGCTGATACATGTGACATGTGAGTTAAGAAAAGCATAGTACGTGATGACACTCTGGATGACACCACCTCAACCTCTGTAAGTGCTAAACCTGTGTTAGATGTTCAGTAAAGCCAGGGCTGAATGGTTTCTACCAACAAGGCTACCTTCCCTCTTGTATATACTATAAAGAAAGCCACCAATTGACCTCCCATTAGTTACATCTAGGATATCTTAACAAGCAGTGTCTCAAAGAATGCCTTATTAATAGTCTCATTATATCATCACAAAATCTAATTTTCCCTGTTCTGGGGACTTTAAAATACCATTTGTGTCCAGATGGAGTGCAAGCTGGACATTTCTTTCAAACTGGTTAACATGTGCGCATCATAGTTATAACAAACCAGTATCGAAAAACACACTTGTTTGGAATCAAGACTCAGAGGCAAATAGATGCTGCCTGCTGTGGTCTTCCTTCTGAAAGATGAGAATAAGCCTTCAAGGATTTGATGTTGGCATAAAGAAAATTGCTATTGTGTACAATTAGCATATTTACTAAGGTTTGTCATTTCTTTTTGTAATTAAAATTGTACAGAGAAACAGACATATCCAATTCGAGAAAATTACACAGTACAGTAATACAATCATAATCTCTGCCTGACAATTATTAAAATACACTGAATTCTTCCTTACAGTAAAAGTATTCACTGGAGTAGCTTCTGAATAGGATCATTGCTGTGCTCTCTATTTAAATGTGTTTTTTCCTGCACAGAATATTATAATTACATTTGCATAACTACTATAATCAATCTAGAAATATGGCTGAAATTTTCATTCCCCGAATCACCAGGCTTTTTAAGACATCAGGATCTCTGTGGCATAATCTGCATTCTTCATTCATTATTCCAATTTTAATAAGATTAAATATGTGCCCTCTTTACACAATTCTATCGTTCTGGAGATGTAATAGCCAATTGAACCACAGGGTCCGATTTATTGATTTCTATCTTGAAAAATAGGTTTCCATTTGCCAAATTCATTTAGTCTGTGCTTTAAAGATCATCATTCTGATTTGCAAAGAGAACACATAAAGGTTCAGCAAAAATCTAATTAACAATTACTAGTTGCTTAGCCACCGAAAAGTCAATATACATATATATGCATATATATATATATGTATATGTATGTAAACACATCCAGATGCCCTATACTTACTGAAATCAGTTGGGATGACAGAGTTAATTTCTGTCCCATTTTCCAGTCCCTGACTACTGAGAACCAAGATGTCCTTTGAATGTGCTCTTCCACTCCTGCTGAATTCAGCTGACTTCATGGGGGCCTGAGCTTGTAATAAAAGCCATTTTCCCTCCCAAGGGTTGAGGGTGGTATTATCTAGCCAGAGTGAGAACAAAAGATGAAGAGGCGTCAGCTCAGGGAAACTTCACACAGAGCGTGGTGTTCTCTGAAAGATGCTCTCAGAAGGAGTACTTCCTGGTGTTAGGTTCTCAGGGAGCCTTGTTGGTGAAATAAGTCATCTGTGGCGACTGTCTGCTTGGGGTGCTTTCCCAAGAGGGATAAAGAGTGAGACATTATTGCATGCAAGAAAAAGGAGGCACTCTCAAGGCTGAACTGGTCTCTGATGGTAATGCTGCCCTGTGTTTTTGGTAACCAGGTCCAGACCCTTAGGGAGCTACCTAGGTTGTTTCCCATGGCCAATAACGCACTAGATGAATTCTCAATAGCACACACTTTATGTATCTACTGAGAGACAAAGCTAGACCCGGCATGGAAGGAAACCCCCAAACCAAGCTCAAATGCTGGGATTTCAATATGGTTCTCAAAGGAAAAGTGCTAAATCCAACGCCACGTTCAGAGGCCTTTCCTTATTTTGGGTGGCACTTAAAGCTGATACAAGGATCTCTTTTAATGACTAATTACATCAGATTGGCAGGCTGGCAAGGATAAACATGTTCTGTGAGTAACAGAAAAGATCACATGAATACACAAGGGGTTGGTGTATTGACTCTTAGAAGGGAAATTGAGATGAGCTGAGGATAAACATCAAATCAGCAGGCAGTTATGCTCTTACTTAGCTGTGCATCCAAGTGTTTGTTTACAGACACAGAAAATAACTAAGTAGAAGAGTAGCTCAGGAAGCAAGGAACTTAAACTTCATTTTGGAATAATTTAGTAAAAGATATCCTGGCTTTGTTATTTAGAGGTACAATAAGAGAAGTCCAAAGGACTGAGTCAGCTTTAGGAAAACCATATATGAGTATGACTTAATGGAAAGATCTATGGAGTGAATATATATTTTTTAAATATTGATTTTTTTAGTCACTATTTTTCCCCAATAAGACTGAGGTACTCACTTTAGAGATGGGGGGAAAATCATTGACAAAGAAGAATTGCTTCAGGCAATCATATGTCAATGTCCCAGATGAAATGTTCATATTCTAAAATTAGGCAATGGTAATGCTCAGAATCATCACTTGCTCAGGTCTAGAAGGCAAGAGGTACATTATAAGCTAAAGAGAAAGAATTTTTGGTGATGGTCTTCAGAGAACAACTATGAACCCATTTTATGGCCATGTTCTCATTGTATTACTTAAAAGATTCCTTATGAAAGGTAGATTTTAGTTCAATGAGGGAGAAAAAAATCCTGACAGTTAAAGTTTTATAAAAGTAGAATAAGCTGCTTTAGGAAATGGCTACTTACTCAACCTTGGAGGTCTTCAAGTGAAGACTGAACAAGTATATACTGGAAATGTTGTAAAAAGATTCTTACTAAGTTTGAAGTTGAACTAGATGACCACTAAAGTCCCTTCCAATTTGGAGTTTGTGTCAACAGAACTGAATAATATCTTTAAATAAATAAAGACACATGGCAGGAGAGGTATTCAGAAAATCATTCATGGCTCAGAAAAATCCAGGATTACTATGGACCAGAAATGACTGAAAGATTAGCATCCTATGTTCCAAAGAATATTCTGATATTATTTTTTTAAATTTTACTGGAGCTCGAGAAAAGTATAACTAATAGTGTGTGATCTTGAATATTTAACATTTTGGTGGAATCTCTTACTAAGGAAAACAGATCTATGATCCTAATCTCATATCATGATTTTCAAGAACAAGCAATAATAGGGATCAACAAAACTGTTGCTAGAAAATAATATATATTGAACAATCTATATAATCAAGAAACAGAAGCAATCAAGTAGATGAACAATGTTTGGTAAACCCAAGAACATAAATATCTTGGAGGGAGACAACTCCTTTTTAATTCTGCAAAAACGGAATGTAGCTTGTCAGAAATTAGGTTCCAGCCAACAACTTACACTGTATGCTCAAAATGTATACATAAATTGAATATAAAAGGTTATACCATAAAAAAATAACAGATAATTAAATTAGTCCATTTTCACAAGTATGGCTATGGGGAGAATTCATTACAAAACAAATTATAGTAGATTGAATAAAATATGAAATCAAGAGTTTTGACTTTTAAAATCTTTTGCACAAATAAAATTATTGAAGATGGAATGCAAAGGAAAAATATGTAGTGGGAAATATATGTATTATACATCATGGATTAAAGTTTGATATCTAAACTATACAGGGAATTGGTTCAAAAAGATATTCCTCAGTAAGTAACTTGTCTAAAGATAGGAGCCATCTATTTTCAAAAGAATTCCACACTATGAATGACCATACAAAAATCTGCTCCAAAGCATTCATTGTAAGAAAAGAACAAAGTAAAACAGCAAATAAAATGGCAGATGTTACTGAAAAATGGTAAATCAAGGAACACGGGCTATTGGTGGAGCCTTGGTGATAGAGCCCTTGAGGGCTGGGACTATCTTTTGCTTTATTTTTTCTATCCTCAGTGCTTAGCAAAGTCCCTGATATAATAATGCAGGCACTTATTAAATGCACACTGACTATCATTTCTGCATATGAAGTGGAAATTATGCAAAAAATTACTCAAATTCTCTCTCTATATTTTGAATCAGTTGTTTTTCTTCTGTGTTTCTTCTCTCACAAGTCTTTCTCCAGATGTGGATAGCATTCTTTCTCATAAGTCCCTCAGAATTGTCCTGGAATTGTCCAAGCATTATTGCTTGTAGAGAAGTTGATTACATTCAATTGTGCCACAGTGTATCCATCTCTGTGTACAGTGTTTTCCTGATTCTGCTCCTTTCACTCTGCATCAATTCTTGGAGGTCCTTCCAGTTCCCATAGAATTTCTCTATTTCATTATTCCTTTTAGCAAAATAGTATTCCATTACTATCAGATAACAGAATCTGTTCAGCCATTTCTCAGTTGAAGGGCATCCCCTCATTTTCCAATTTTTTGCCACCACAAAAAGAGCAGCTATAAATATTTTTGTACAAAACTTTTCCTTATTATCTCTTGTGGTATAAACCCAGCAGTGGTATGGCTGGATCAAACGGCAGGCAGTGTTTTAAAGTCCTTTGGGCATAATTCCAAATTGCCTTCCAGAATGGTTGGATCAATTCACAATCCACCAGCAATGCATTAGTATCCCAATTTTGCCACATCCCCTCCAACATTTATTACTTTCCTTTGCTGTCATATTGGCTCATCTGCTAGGTGTGATGTGGTACCTCAGAGTTGTCTTGATTTGCATTTCTCTAATTATAAGAGATTTAGAACACTTTTTCATGTGCTTATTAATAGTTTTCATGTCTTTATCTGAAATTTGCCTATTCATGTCCCTTGCCTATTTATCAATTAGGGAATGGCTTGATTTTTTTGTACAATTGATTTAGCTCCTTATGAATTTGAGTAATTAGACCTTTGTCAGAGGTTTTTGTTATAAAGATTTTTCCCTAATTTGTTGCTTCCCTTCTAATTTTGGTGGCATTGGTTTTGTTTGTACAAAACTTCTTAATTTAATGTAATTAAAATTATTCATTTTACATTTTGTAATATTCTCTATCTCTTGCTTGGTCTTAAAATCTTTCCTTTCCCATAGATCTGACAGGTATATTATTCTATGTTCACCTAATTTACTTATAGTTTCCTTCTTTACATTTAAGTCATTCACGCATTCTGAATTTATCTTGGTATAGGGTGTGAGATGTTTATCTAAACTTAGTATCAATTCTAAGACAGAAAGTTAAGGATTTTTTAAAAAGGAAGTCAAATTAAAAGAAATGAATATAATTTTTTAAAAATCATATGACAATACTTTAAAATCATTACCAGTAAGAGAAGAAAGGGAAAGATACTAGAACTTTGTCCTGTTTCCAGTGAAGATCAGCCTATTCTCTGAAATTTATAATCTTAGAGAATTGTATAGAATATTAAGAAATTGAATGATTGGCCTAAGGTCACACAATGTCAGAAGCAGAACTTGAACTCAGGTCTTCTTGACTTCAAGGGCAGTTCTCTATTCACTAGTCTAGGGCTGTATCTCAGTAAGAAAAAATAAAATTAAAAAAAAATTCTCAGTTTTTACTTGTTTATCGGATTGTTAAAGATGATGAAACATTAAAATATTAACTATTGAGGGAGATAAAAGGCATGCTCATTTATCTTTGATTGAAATGTAAATCTTTCTAACCATTCTGGAAAACAACTCAGAATTATGTCTCCAAAGACCTTAAGCTGTGCATTCCCTTTAATCTAGTGACATTTCTACTAGGTACATACCCCATGGAGATCAAAGGCAGAAGGGAAGGAACTTTGTGTACAAAAATATTTTATAACACCACTTTGTGTGTTAGCAAAGAATTAGAAATGAATCAACTGTTCACCAATGATTAAGCAAATGATTGTATAGGTATATAAAAGAATATTAATATACTGTAAAAATGGCTAATAAGAAAAAAGCATAAAACCTTGGGAAGATTAATATGAAAGGATGAAGAGATCAATGAGCAGAACCAGGAGAACAATTTACACAGTGAACCAACAAATAGAAGGGAAAACAAAATTGAAAGTCTTTAGAATTTTGACCAATGTAATAACCACCCATGACTTCAGAGGATACAGAAGCATTCTTCTTGGCAGAGAGATGATAAGACTAGAAGTAGACAGTGAGATACATTTTTCAGTCATGGTCTACATGTTGATTTATTTTGCCTGTCTATACTTTTTGTAATGAGAGGAATTCTTTTGGGGTTGGATGGTGGTGTGTTACTAGAAAAATATGTCAGTACCAACAGGAGTATAAAAGAAGAAAAAAAGAAAAACATTCTTTAAATACTCCGAAGAAAACAGGTACAAAAGGGGACCCAAGAAGTCATTATTACCTTGTAAAATTTTTAAAATAATTTTAAAGAGTAAGTTATATGTAGCAGAGAGCTATAGTTTCATATATAATCCCCTTTCTTTTTCTTTGAATATTAGAATATTTCTCTTTGTTGATGATTAAGTTAAAAATAATTTTTAAAGTTGTTTGGAGAAAAGATAATTAAATATATCTACCATCTCGAAAAAGAGTCAATAAACTACTAGAAGAGAATTACAGTATTATTCTATCAGATTCTTTTCTTAATTGTTTTTCTTTGACACGAGAGTGGTAGTGAAATGACTAACAGGTAAAGATCTAAGGAATCAATAAAATGTATAATTTTTTAAAAATAGCCTCTGATTCTGTGATTTTAGAGGTAAAAACACTAAGTTGAATAAAGCATGCTTCAATGGGGACTGAATGAGGTGTCAGAAGTAGAAATGAGAATTTCATGCATTGGAACAGCATACAGATTTACCTTTTTAAAGCTAATGCTAATTAAGAAGGAAAAAGTAGTGAAAGTAGTGGGACAGGACTTTGGGGGAAGACAGGATAAAGGCAATTAGGACATGACTGCTAAGGTATTTGGAGTTGATATGGTGGATCAGAGGGAAGCAGAGAAATCTCTTATCAGGAGAGTAACATGATAAAAATAGTGTTTGAGGAACATTAGAACCCACAAAACTAAGCCTTAAGAGAGATCGCTTTTCATGAGAACTATATGGGCATTAAATCCAGATTTTTTTTTAAAGAAAGCTCTGCTGCAATAATTCTCTATTCTGTTTGAAATTAAAAAGATAATTCAGCCAGTTTCCCTTATTGTAGATAATGATATCCCAGCCAGTGCAGTAGAGATTTCTCCGTCTCTGGCTTTGCAATTTATCTGGGGACTATCTTTCATATCTAATGCTATTTGAGTAATATGTTCTACATAATGTTTATGAGATTTTACTGTATCTGACCTTAAATCGACATTAGAACTGCTATTATGATTTTCACTGCCTCTATATTCAGCACTTCCAGGCTTCGATTGTGTGTAGGAAATGAAAGCCACTTACTTTTCAACAGCTCTCAGGAAAAGGCAATTATTGGAGAATACCTTCCACCTCCCAAGTGTCCCAAATTGTACAATACACCTAACAGTCCTAGGGCATAGGGATGATCTACCTCCAGAATTTCTGATCAAAGCTTTTTCTATCCCTGTTAATGTTCTAGGGGAAAAACAAGAAGCAGAAAGCTGAAAAAGAAAGCACTCCCTTTCTTTGATGTAGAAACCTCAAAATGCACTATGTAGTGACATCCTTTCTGAGTGACTTTTCCTTTTATAACATGCTTAAGGCGAGAAAGAAGTGAGACCTGTCCTGGCCACAGCATATGAATAGATCTGTAGTAATGGCTATGTAAACAACAACAACAAAAACAAAAAACAAAACAAAAAAAACCCAAGGTCCACACTGGTGAGATAATAGATAGGACACCTCTGCTTTTTGAAGAATACAGAAAGAAATAATTAAAAAGAAAACCTAAATTGGGAGAATAGTAAAGAACTTGAAGGTTTGCTTGCTATTTCAAATAGAATTGGCAGCAGGATGTGAGAGCTGAAGGAGGTATCAGGAATCAGGACAGGATCACCATGATTAAAAGCTCAGGCATGCAAAGCGTTATCCTTGTTGGTAGGGGGTTTACTAAGGATTGAAAAGATGTAATCTCTACCTTCAAGAGTAGAAGCAAAAATTAAGAGAACTAGCAAAAGATTGAAGGCAGCCACATAGGTTAAGTTACAGGAGGGGAGACAGGGAATGTCATAAATAACTGAAAGACATTATTTCTTTTATATGAGACCAAAGTACCACAATGTCATCAAGTTCATTACTGATGATATTTGATGATTTGGCCCAGAAAGCAAGATACCTCATTTAAAATTTTTTTACTCTGAGGATTTTTCTTTTTCACAGAATCATGAAGTTTCAGAGTTGGAAGGAACCTTAGTGGTAATCTAGACCAGCATACAGAGACACGGAATTCTCTTCCCAACATACTTCACATATCCAGCCTTTGCTTCAAGACCTCCAACAACGGAGAACACTACTAACTGAATCAGCCTATTATACTTTTAGGTAACTCTTAATGCTGACAATTTTTCCTTTTTATCAAATCTTCTTGACTGGCTAGTTCCTTGTATTACTCTTAGTTTAATCTTCAGAGATGAAATTGAACATACCTAATCCTGCCATTCACATACTTGAAGACAGTATAACCTCCTAAATCTTCTACCAAACATCTCTAGCTCCTTCAATAAATCCTCACATGGAAAAATCCCCACCATCCTTGTTTTCCAATTCTGGTCTTTCTCTAGCATTTGTGCTTTGTTTTTCCTAAAACACAGTGTCTAGAACAGAACAGGCAATTTTCACCTCCTTATTATCGGATTCTTTGCCTCTCTTAATCATGTCTAATATCACAAGGTTGAATGGCTGCCATATCACCTTATTGACTTTACAGTAATCTTGCCAGCCACTGAAGTCCAAATCCCCGCATCTTTTTCACAATGTTGTATTTTGATATAAGAAACAGAAAATGTTCATAGAACTTATTTTAAAAGGATCAAATGAGATAACTTATATTACATGCTTTGTAAACCTTAAATTACTATATAAAGTTTGTTAGCTAATCAGTTCTATAGGAGAAATGAGAATGTGAGGTCTATTCAGAAATATTTGTCAAAGGAAAAAAGCTAATATGGTAGTAAGTTGCATTAAAAGAAGCATAGTATTTAAGCATAAAAAGATCATAATACTGAAATATTCTGTCCTAGCCAGACGACATTTGCAGTACTATATTTGGTTTTGGGCATTACATTTTAAAGACATCAACAATACAGAGAATATTCAAAGGAGGGCCACTAGGATGAAGGAACACCTCAAAATAATTTCCTAAAATGTGGCTTATGGAACTTGTGAATTTTTAATTGAGAGAAGAGAAGGAAGACCTAAGAGGGAGATGATAGCTTTTCATCTTTTATTGGCTCTCATCTGGAAGAGGGAATATACTTGACCAATTTGACTTCAAGCAACAGAACTAGAAACAATGGGGGAGAGTAGCTAAAAAGGTAAGGTTAAAGATAGATATAAAGACATACTTCCTAGCTATCAGAAGGGGCTGCCTCAGGAGGTGGCAGATTCTATCTGACTAGAGCTCTCCAAGCAAAGGTAAGATTGCCACTTGTTAGTTATATCTTGGAGTAGATTCTTGTTTAGATATGGTTTGGAAGAGATGGTTCGTGAGGTCCATTCCAATGCCATGAGTCTATTTCTATGACCAAAGCAGTGGGATATATGCAGACTGTACTGAAATTATGGGATCTTAAACTTTAGAACTGAAAGAGACTTTAAAAATCAACTTGTCTAAATGCTCACATTTTACAAATGAAGTAACAAAAAAAAAAGCCTTTTTTTTTTTAAGGAAGAGAAAAAAGAAGAGAAGAAACTTATGACTTTGATTCCTTCACATTTCATCATCTCAAGACTTCATTCAAAAAAGGGAAAAACTAGCAGCCAGACTCTGTTTGCCTGTCCATTGTAGCAAGAGAGAGGGTGTTTGTGAATGACAAATGGTGGCCCACTAACCTCACCACTTTGTTGGCCCAGGGAAGGCTGAATAGTTGTAGAGATTCCTATGAAGGCATTGCAGCAACTAGAACAAATGAGAGTAGGCTAAGGAAAGACAGGACCCTGTGGGCTTAGCTCGGATGTTGTTTGCCCAGGTGATCTAAGACTATTTTCCTTCATATTTGGCCTTTTCCTTAATATTACAGGGTTGTACTGGTAAGTACTTCCGTTGTTCAGTTATTTCAAAAAATGAAACCCTAACGTTGTCTCCACACAAATACTCAAATGGATGTGTGGTCTCACTGGTTTGGGAGCTCACTCCAAAAATGCAGATCAGAGTCCCCAAAAAGAGAGATTCTCTAAATTATTCTAATCTCTTCTACAGCTTAACGAAGTCTGTTTGCTGGATGTACAATCCAGACGAATAGAGCCAAATTGCTAAGGTCTGTGAGTGCTCTAACTTGGATATAAAAATCTGGGACATAAACTGAAATGAGCTGGACTCAGGCTTCTGGTCCAACTTCCTCACTCTAATAGCTGTGTCTATTTTTTGCACTCCATGCAGTGGTCCCACCTGACCCTTTTAGTAAAAGCAATGGGCAGCAGCAAGGGACTATTTTCTGGGAAACTATGAGTTGGTCTGCTTGTGTTCAAAATCACACAGGCTGGCAAAATGCCCTTGCCAAGGTCATCTGGGCAACATAAATAATAGTATCAGAATTTGCCAGACTTCTGACACCAAACACAGTTTTCTTTTTTCTTCTCAATGTTTGAAATTCTGTCAAGTACCATTTATACTTATGAAATGAGCCTTAATATATTAGCATCGCCAGGTGTGGAGATGGGAAGTCTTGGGTTCAAATTTGACCTCAGAGATTTCCTATCTGTGTGATATGGGCAAAGTCACAACCCCAGTTGCTTAGCCTTTACTGCTCTTCTGCCTTGGAACTGATAATTAGTATTGATTTTAAGTCATAAAGTTATAGTTTATAAGTATATAATATATGTGGATAGATAGATAGATAGATAGTTAGATGGATGGATGGATAGATAGATATCAACATGCCAGTTGTCACATTAAAACCTTCCAAATAGCCTCTGTTTTACCTTCAGTTTTGGAAATAAGGATTGCCTTAGCTATCAGAGTCTTGGGCATAATACTGGAAAGTGATGTGAGATTGGCATTTTATGCATCGTAATCTTGTAAACTTTTAGTTGTATTGTATAATAATCCTTTCCTGCAGTGTGTTGAGCACTTTGGGATCCTTCTGGATGAAAGATACTATATAAATGGGAGGCATTATTATTATTTATGTTTTGTAATGTGTCAACTCTATGTCCTCTGCCACAACAGAGGCATCTTTCAAATGTGCAGTAACAGCCCCCAAGTGAAACATTGTCAAAATATTTTTGAAATGAAAAAGCAAAATTAACCACAAACTGCCCCCTAGTCTCCATGAAAATAGCACTGTAACACAACCAGAGGGAACCAATGTTAAATAATAAAAGATACGGCAAAATAAAAACCTCAGGATTGTATTGAGCAGAGTTATCAGAAGAGGCAGTTTTTCAATCTCAACAATGGCAATTTTACTTTCCAATTAAGGTATCATATTGAAAGAGCAAATGTTCACTCCAAGCACCCTCATGAACAGCTCAATGAATTTTGCTTCACTTAATAAGAAAGAAAACTTCCTATGTTGCTCTCTCCCCAATGAAGACTATGGAAACAAAGGCACAGGAAAGTGAAGTTTTCTGTTCATCTCAATCAATGACCTAACAGATTTTTCTTTTGCTTAGCTAGGGATGAGATGGGGATGGGGGGAGGTAGGGAAGTCCCTTAGAACTTAGAGAACAAAGAGATTATGTGCTCTATGCTTTTTCCTGAGCTAAAATCCCTCTCTGGAGTCTGTTAATTGCTAAAGGAAGCAAATTCATCCCTTTAAGCCCCTGGAGTTCCATACAATCAATGCCCCAAGGCACAAATGCTCTGATTTTAAAACTTTGTAATGCATTCTTCTACTGGTCTAGTTCCCAGGTTCTTAATCTTTTTTTGGCATCCTTTACCCGTTAGCAGTCCCGGGTAGCCTTCAGAACCCTTTTGCAGAAAAACAGGATGAGAAGAGCCAATTATATTGAAAAACAGTTGTCAAAATAATAATTTCTAAAAATCATGGATACAAGATTAGGAAGTCCTAGTCTGATTTTGAGATTTTCATACAAGAGAAGACTTTGACTCCTGTGGTTTTCTAAAAACAGAAAGATGGAATTTAAGGTCTTGCTGATATCTTATGCACTACCGTTTAATAAACTTTAACCATACTGTAATGAGAACTTCTTCTGGGGAACAGAAATACACCAAATACTCCCTTAGTGGTCTGAAGGAGTTAATGTAGATCCCTGAGTACCTCACTTGGTCACTGGGGAGAAACGGGGTCAGTAAAAAATCATTTCTTATAATTTATATCCTAGCCACAGCATCTTTCCGATAAAGTGCCTCAAGCACACAAAGCTGGACTTTTTCCAATTTATCATTTACAAGGTCGGTTTATTTTCCTCAGCCTCCACATTAATGAGCTATTTATTCAGGGAAATAGAAGATTTCAATTTCTGTCAGATTATCTTTCAAATTAGCAGAGCTTTCTGTTGTCCAGTATACAGAGCAAGCAGGTACCTCTAATCATTGGAAAGGAGGAAAATCGCCAGAGTATGCTAAGCAAAGGGTCATCAAGACAAAGCTATTGAATGAAAGGAAATAATTTTATCGATGACTTCATTCAGAAGGCAGTGATTTTTTGGCATTTCTATCACTTGTTATACAGGACTTGTTTTGCAATGCTAGCAATATTTTCTTGTCTAGGTTTTCATATCCTCCGTGGCGAGGTTGGGAGAGAGAGAGAGAGAGAGATGCTCGGGCCAAAGATTTTGATCTGGAAGGGACCTTAGAATACATCTCGTCCAATTTTCTCATTTTATAGCAAGGAAACAGGCTTGGAGAAGTGAAGAAATCTGCCCCTGGTCACATGGTGGCAAGAAGCAGAGCCAGGATCTGAACACAGACACTCTGCTGCCAAATTCAGCTCTCATTTTCTAGTTATTACACTGCCTCCCAGAGGTAATTCTTCCTATCCTTTTAGGGACACTGACCCTGACCCTGAAATTAAGGTGACTGGCTTGACATTAAAATGGAAACACAAAAGGAAATAAATCCTATGAAATTCTAATGATCAGTCTTGGCCACAGAGAAGAGATATAATAAGTCACCTCAGCAACCTTACTTATGATGGGTATTTTGGGTGTGTTTCTTCTTTGTTTTCTTTTTTATCAAGGACAACTCTCTAAGAGGTAAGTGGGGTGGGGAAAGATAAATTGTGAAATGCAAGCTAAAATGTTAAAAGTACATATAAAAATGTATTAGGAAAGAAACAAATTGGAAATAATTTCAAGGGTTACTGGTTGTCTAGATGTTGTCCATATTCTCCACCAGTACTTTATATTATATATTTTATTTCCACAGTCATGGTGGCAATTAGAAACTATCTTAACTATTTTCAATTTTCCATTTGTAAAAGAGATCCATTATTTTAACAGGACAATGTAGGGGAAAGATCTATCTTGCTTGTTCACCGTATCATCCTGTCTCTGAACCCCTGATTCCATAACTGGAATGGAAAAACAGATCATCAGGAATAAAAAATAAAATAACAGTAAAAGAATACCAAATTGACATGTACACATACACTATAGTTAGATGCTAAGAGGGGGAGAGAAGATTCACAAGGTCAGGTAGAATGCAATCTGAACTTAATATTTCCTAATCACTCCCTTTGCTACACAAACCATTCCAAAACATTACCTCATCTGTGTTTTCATCATCCCTAGGGTTTCTATTACTCCTTTTGTCCCTTTGCATAGCATACAGCTAAATGTTTTTTTTTTTTTATAAACCTTGACTATGGCCATAAGCAGCACAGATTAATATTTAACCATTCTCTTATTTTTGGTATAGTGTGTTAGTCTCACCTGCCCTCCAAATGGACTGAAGGCAGGTATAGGGTTAGGGACTGGGATGACAAACATTTCATTTAATGTTTATGGTGCATAAAGTACTGTGCTAGACACTAGGGATAGGGTAGCGACAGAGTGGAGCTATGATTTCATTCGTATAGGGAACTCTGAGATGAGCAAACTCTCATTAATTAAGGTTGTCCCTTCCTCTGTAATTTATAGTCTTAGAAGGTTGCCCAGGATCACACAGCTCATGTGTCAGAGACAAGACTGGATCAATATCTAGGAGAGTTCCCTGTCCCATCTTCCAGAAGCCTAGATTGGGCTGGATTTTCCTTAAATGGAGACTTCTCCTGACATAGCTTCCTAGGGACCTCTGGCGGTGTTTATGAGGCTTCTCTCATTCAAGGGCATAAACGTCTCTACCTCCATGGGGTCAGTGCCCTCTAGACATGATTAATACCAGTATACCCTCTTTAGTTCATCTGATAGGTTTCCATATGTGATTCTGCCTGAAAGAAGTGCTACTCTAAATCCTTGCTCACTTAAGGCTATGTTAAATTCCTTTTGTTAATGCTTTCAAAATATAGTCCCCAACAGACTCTTTAGAAGTCAGGGATATTTTCATTTTGACCTTGTATTTCCATTAGAATGCAAGCTCCTGGAGACCAAGTGCTGCATTGTTGCTTTTCTTTGTATTTCCCACATTTAGCACATTATCTGGTACAAAGTAAGCACTTAATAGATACCTGTTGACTTCAGATGCCTGTTGGCTATCTCCAAACCCAAAGGCAGTATTTGGCACCTAGTAGTTGCCTAATAAATTATAATCTGTTGTCATTACTACCACCTGAACAATTTCCCCCTGTAGTTCATTACCAGATTAAATAGGTTGTTGTTGGTTTGTTTTTTTTTTTTGAAGGGGGAGCACAGGGATTAAACATAACACAAAGGAATTAATAATGGAAAACCACTTTCTATGACTTTGGTAGCTTATTGGGTTTCTTGATTTTACCTATGCAGCAATTCAAGCAACATTAAAGTTTCTGGCAAATTCACTCTGTAACATTTGTAGCAGCAATGAGTTTTAATATCTACCTTCTTGGGGTTTTAAAAAATTTTTTTTCTTTACTATGAATATTTATAAGGAATTTGCTGTTGTTGCTTCCAATGGAAAAGGTAGGATAGGGAGTGGAGAAAATTGATTCTTTAAAAAATTCTATGGGGGGGGGACTTTGCATCAATTTCAGAGGACGTCACTATTATTATTTTTACATAAGTGATTTGCTTTATTATAGGATACATAACAAAGTGGGAGATAATCTGTAAATACTTGTAATATGAAAGTGAAATATGAATAAAACCTAAAAGATCAACAATAACTACCAAACAGGTAATAGGGTTTCTTTTCTCCCATGTACATAATTTCCTTCACACAATTACAGAAAAAAGAGTTGAAAGAGACATTAAAAATTATCTCTTCCAATCCATGGTTTAGCAATAATGTTCCCTAAGACATTCTCCATAAAGGATTATGGAAAAGAGGACAGATAGACAAAGAAAGAAAGAGCCTGATAGAGAAACCAAGACAGAAAGAGTTTGGTTTTTCCAATAGGAAAAAAATAAGAAACAGCTTTTTTTTCCTTTAATTTTGATTTGATATGATGTCAAATTATGAGGAAGTTGAACTCAATGGAATCAAGGTCCCTTGAAACTCTAAATCCATGATCCCTTGATGCTATGAATTCTCTCTCTTTTGCTTTCCTACTTGGATAGCTAGAAATAATAATAATAAATGCAAAAGAAGACAACTGTAACTAAGGCAGTTTTCTTTATATAAAACTAAGTTCATATTTATGAAATACATTTCATTAAATGTTCCATTTAATAATTAGATATGGGTTAAACAACCTTTCTTTTGAAGAAATACAGGCCATGATTCAGTTTTTCCTTTTTTTCTTAGTAAGTACCTGAAGCTTTCTCTTCCTAAAAGGCCTCTGAGAGGAAAATGATTCCTGTAGACACTTAAAAAACAAAAGAATAGAAAAAAAAACACTCCCCCCACATGCACCCATTTTCTGCATCAGTAGTACTAATCTGGGATGTACTCTGGCTTTGCTGACATATCGTTGTTTTTGGTTGATTTATCACCTTTTAAAAAATATTTGACTCAGATCAGGAGTGAAACAAGGATGCCCATTATCACCTCTACTATTTGACATTGTACTAGAAACACTAGCAGTAGCAATTAGAGAAGATAAAGGAATTGAAGGCATCAAAATAGGCAAGGAGGAGACCAAGTTATCACTCTTTGCGGATGACATGATGGTCTACTTAAAGAATCCTAGAGATTCAACCAAAAAGCTAATTGAAATAATCAACAACTTTAGCAAAGTTGCAGGATACAAAATAAACCCACATAAATCATCAGCTTTTCTATATATCTCCAACACAGCTCAGCAGCAAGAACTAGAAAGAGAAATCCCATTCAAAATCACCTTAGACAAAATAAAATACCTAGGAATCTATCTCCCAAGACAAACACAGGAACTATATGAACACAACTACAAAACACTCGCCACACAACTAAAACTAGACTTGAACAAATGGAAAAACATTAACTGCTCATGGATAGGACGAGCCAATATAATAAAAATGACCATCCTACCCAAACTTATTTATCTATTTAGTGCCATACCCATTGAACTACCAAAATACTTCTTCACTGATTTAGAAAAAACTATAACAAAGTTCATTTGGAAGAACAAAAGATCAAGGATATCCAGGGAAATAATGAAAAAAAACACACATGATGGGGGCCTTGCAGTCCCTGACCTAAAACTATATTACAAAGCAGCAGTCATCAAAACAATTTGGTACTGGCTAAGAAACAGAAAGGAAGATCAGTGGAATAGACTGGGGGAAAGCGACCTCAGCAAGACAGTATACGATAAACCCAAAGATCCCAGCTTTTGGGACAAAAATCCACTATTCGATAAAAACTGCTGGGAAAATTGGAAGACAGTGTGGGAGAGACTAGGAATAGATCAACACCTCACACCCTACACCAAGATAAATTCAAAATGGGTGAGTGACTTAAACATAAAGAAGGAAACCATAAGTAAATTGGGTAAACATAGAATAGTATACATGTCAGACCTTTGGGAGGGGAAAGGCTTTAAAACCAAGCAAGATATAGAAAGAATCACAAAATGTAAAATAAATAATTTTGACTACATCAAACTAAAAAGCTTTTGTACAAACAAAACCAATATAACTAAAATCAGAAGGGAAACAACAAATTGGGAAAAAATCTTCATAGAAACCTCTGACAAAGGTTTAATTACTCATATTTATAAAGAGCTAAATCAATTGTACAAAAAATCAAGCCATTCTCCAATTGATAAATGGGCAAGGGAAATGGATAGGCAGTTCTCAGATAAAGAAATCAAAACTATTAACAAGCACATGAAGAAGTGTTCTACATCTCTTATAATCAGAGAGATGCAAATCAAAACAACTCTGAGGTATCACCTCACACCTAGCAGATTGGCTAACATAACAGCAAAGGAAAGTAATGAATGCTGGAGGGGATGTGGCAAAATAGGGACATTAATTCATTGCTGGTGGAGCTGTGAACTGATCCAACCATTCTGGAGGGCAATTTGGAACTATGCCCAAAGAGCAACAAAAGAATATCTACCCTTTGACCCAGCCATAGCACTGCTGGGTCTGTACCCCAAAGAGATAATGGACACAAAGACTTGTACAAAAATATTCATAGCTGCGCTCTTTGTGGTGGCCCAAAACTGGAAAACGAGGGGATGCCCATCAATTGGGGAATGGCTGAACAAACTGTGGTATATGTTGGTGATGGAATACTATTGTGCTAAAAGGAATAATAAAGTGGAGAAGTTCCATGGAGACTGGAACAACCTCCAGGAAGTGATGCAGAGCGAGAGGAGCAGAACCAGGAGAACATTGTACACAGAGACTAATACACTGTGGTATAATCGAACGTAATGGACTTCTCCATTAGGGGCGGTGTAATGTCCCTGAACAACTTGTAGGGATCCAGGAGAAAAAAACACCATTCATAAGGAAAGGATAAACTATGGGAGTGGAAACGCCGAGAAAAAGCAACTGCCTGAATACAGAGGTTGAGGGGACATGACAGAGGATGGACTCTAAATGAACACTCTAATGCAAATACTATCAACAAAGCAATGGGTTCAAATCAAGAAAACATCTAATGCCCAGTGGACTTACGCGTTGGCTATGGGGGGTGGGGGGGGAGGAAAAGAAAATTATCTATGTCTTTAACTAATAATGCTTGGAAATGATCAAATAAAATATATTTAAAAAAATATTTGACTCTTAGATTGCTTAGCACATGCTATAAAGAATTGGAGGAATAATGATGCAGGGAAAAGAATAATAGTTTTGGAGTCAACAGGCTCGGAGATGATCAAATCTTAATGCTACCCCTCACTAGCTCTTAATATAGGAAAGGTATTAAACCTTTCTGAGTCTCTGTTCTGTAATGAAGAGAAGGATAATAATACTTAGATTGATGATGTTGAAGAAAGTGCTTTGTAAACTATAAAGTGCTATGGTTATTATTATATGGGCAATATCAGAAACTGATGGGAAATAAATTGGCAAAGAGGACATGAGAAAGTAGCCCACTTGCATGAAATAGCACAACACAAAGCGCAGACACAGGACCAAGAATGGATGTTTCTAAGGATTCCTAATAAGATCACCTATGTCTTACTTTAAGTCCTTTGTTGACAGGAACCAGACCAGGTCTTATATTTCTTTTCTATTTCCCAATTTCCCATACACTACCCTAATGCTAACTACATATTAAGTACAATTAAAAAACATTGTTAAATTGAATTAAGTGGAAGAGCCAGGTTGAAGAGTAATAAAAGCTAAAGACTGATAGAGATCTGGTAATTGAAGACATTTAAATGTGAGATGTTAACAAGACCTAGAAAAGAAGATCAGTGCGTCAGCTAGTCAAGATCAAAATAGTAGAGAAGTTTCCCAGTTCTACTTTGGTGATTAATCCAGAATTCAGAATTTTTAAAATGTGCTCAGTAGAGAGCACAGCAACTGAGACCTTTTAGAGAATGTATCTTTAAAGGGATTCTTCTTCTAACCTTATAGATAGCAAGATCTTCAAGGAATGAAATCATGACTACTTCCTTTGAAACTTTTTACTGTTCCTAATCCTGGTCTCTTAAAACAGAAAGAAATGCTGATGGCTGACATAAGATTAAAAAATGAAAAAGAGAAAGGAAAGAACCAAGAAGGGAAGAAAGGAAAGGGAAAAGAGAAGAATGAAGGAAGAAAGGGAAGAAGGAAATGAGAGGAGGGAAGGAAAAAGAAAAGAATAATTTAGATTCTTTTATTTAAAAAAACAAAATTACAATAAAATCTTGGTTATTAGTGTCTGGCCTTCCAATATGCTAAAATATTCTCAGTAGCTCTTAACCTAAACTATCCTCAGAACCATAATTAGCCTTGGGCAGTACAAACATGAAATATTCTTATAAATCAAATCAACCAAGTGTTTTTTGTTGTTGCTGTTTTTTGGTTGTGGGGGCGCATTGGAGGGGACAGTGCAGCAGAACCTTGCCTACAGAGGTATCAGTAATGTGTTCAAGATTTCATTTCTTCTCTCTGATGCATACAGAAGTGGGAAGGAAGCAACTGGGGATATATTGTAGTTCTTTCGACCTTACATGGGGGATGCAGAATGGTTCTCGCATAGGTGGAGTATCAGTGCCAGTGGGAGAGAGCATATACTCCCAACTCCTTGGAACTTTTGCAGAAGGACCCTGTTTCTTTGAAATTTGCTGTTTGAAAAAAAAAAGTCTTTACTTATCAATAGTGAAGTAAGTAGTAGAAGTAGAAGAATGGGTGGAGACATAAGGTTATGGCATCCCCACTATGCTACAAAACTCTGAAGCCTTGTCAATACTTCTGCGGGAACTTCACAGTCTTGTTTCTTGTCTCTTTATCTGGCAGAAACCCTGGAACAATCTATGCTATAGATGGTAAGATCCAGGGATAGATCCAGCTGAGGGGGAAAAACATTTGCCTGCATTTGGGGTTCATTCACAGAAGTAAGTATGTTTGTGGTAGAAAGTGTATTAAACTTTGTTTTAAACTTTGTATTAAACTTGTATTAAACTTATTCCTAAATTGCTGAAATGTTTGAAGTGCTTTCTTCACCTTCTAAATTTGGTATCCTGAAGCAAAGCCAAATTGCCCTTCTCCAATTAAACTCTGAGTTAAAACCTTTCTCCCACCCTTCTAGTTACCCATGATGATGAAGAAGCAACAACAACAAAAGATAATTGGAAGCAGAAAAGACACCTGCTGTGCCATGTCTGGTCAGTTAGCCAACCAGAAGAAAAGGAATGTTTTGATTGGTTGGTGATGTCGAGAAATGACTGTTTTCCATTTTATTATCTGTATCCCAGAACCTTCGCATATTAGGCACATAGTAAACATTTGTGGTGTGAAGATATCAAGAGAAAGTTAAATTGTGTAGCTTCTTTTGTTTTTAAAAAGCAGAATAGTAAAAATAGAATGTTGTAGGAAAGTATATATAGAATGTTTTAGCAATTCTAGAGGATATAAAGATGAATATATCTCAAAAAAGATTATATTCTACCAGGCAATATTATACATGATTAATATAATACATACATATTATATTGTACTCTATCTAACACAGATAGTGGCAAAAAATGAGTTTTATCTCAGGATAACAAATTAAGAATACTCTAGGAAAATCTGAGGCAGGTGATACCTTCAACTGGGTGGTGAGGACTTCGTGTAGGAGGTGGTACCTACGGTCCACCTGCTTTTCTATTACCAAAGATTTCACTAGTTGTTTCACAGGTTTCACTAATGTTCTCTTCTATAGAATGGCTAAATCCTCTCTGATTCTCAATAGCACAAATTTACAAAGATATAGTCAAGGAAAAATATGATATGCTTGAAATTCCAGAGGTGCAACACAAATATGAAACTTAATGAAATGATTGCACTTAGATGATAGGAAGATATAAGATATATTTTGCTAAATCCTATCTAAAAGAACTGGGACAAGGTATAGAATAAGCTTAACTTTCTCTTTAAAAAAAGGGGCTTGGGGATAAATTTTGCTTCTGAGAGCCTTGAATTTCCTATTCTGTGTCTATCTGCATAGAAATCTATACAGAATAGTCTCTGAAATGTCAAATAATCAAGAAATTATATGATTATTCAGTGACCTGTAAGATTGTTGACTGCCAGACTGTCTTTCATGGTAAATAGAAAGGAAGCTTGGATGACAATCACATTCCATCCTTAATTAATTCTGGAGCTCAGACTCTACATCTATTCCCAGTTCATGCTGAAATCATGTAGTACTATATCTATCTGTTGTGTGTCAAGGGACTTTGTGTCCTTCCTTTCTCACCAATGCCCAGGGAAGCAACAAGGATAAATTCAGGATGGTGATTTGTAGCAGGTGCTGAGAGCTCTCTTGATATATGTACATATGCATGTCAAGCTCAATAATATACTGGAGCACCATAAGCAGAAAAGAGCATAAATCATTGTCAAGAGCTTTTCTTGTCCTTTTCAGGGAAGAAATCATGCTAGTTTAACTTGCTTGGTAAATCCAGGTGCTGCTTTGTTCTAAATGAGATTTTGATTAAGAATTATTACGTGTGAAAGTCTTTTAACCCTTAGCCCTTATCTTTTTGACTGCCACTTCAAAACACGTGTTGCAAGTAATAAAGGAATCTTGCAGAGATTAGAACTGCACTGACATTAGCCAAATCCAACAGAAAATGAACACAAACACTCTAAAAGGGGCCACTGTCAGGCTGGCTTTGTTCTGTGAAAGAAGGAGCTCTTCACATTGTTTTCTTAGGGAAACAGTGGGGTTTAACAGAAAAGACTGCAGGGTTTGAAGCCAAAGGTCTCTGGCCAAGTTTAGGCATTGCCACTTAAATTAAAAGGGACATATTTGTAAAACACTTAGAAGGGTGCCTGGAACAAGCCAATGCTTAATCAGTGTTTGTCTCCTTTCCTCTCTGGACTTCAGCTTCACTGCTTGTTCACACATATCAAACCCTCTTTCTTGTTCCCCATGTCCAGGATATTCTCCTTCCTCTCAACTCTATCTCTTAGTGTCTCTGGCTCTGTGGACTAAACTGATATGTCACCTTTTTAAAGCATTTACCTTCTGTCTTAATATTAATTTAAAGTCAGAAGAGTGACAAGAACTAGGCAACTGAGATTAAGTGATTCACCCAAAGTGGCCAAATCTGAACCTATCCCCCACCTCCACATCCAGGCCCTTTATCCACTGTGCTACCTACCATGATTTTTGTTTGTTTGTTTGTTTTTTTAAATAGGTTTCTTTCTCTGTTTCATTCTTGCTTGTTTGGGTATCAATACCATATTTGTGTCATAAAAGGAATTTGATAGAGTTCCTTCCTCAGTTATTTTTCTAAATAGTTAATGTAGTATTGAAATTAATTGTTCTTTAAATGTTTGGTAGAATTCACTTGTGAAACCATCTGGCCTTGGGGCTTTTTTCTTTCTTTCTTTCTTTTTTTTTAAGTGTTGAACATGGCATGGACTTTATTTTTGTTGTTGTAATATTGCAAATCTTTTTTAAAAAATTTATTTATTAAATTAATTAATTTAGAATATTTTCCCATGGTTACATGATTCATGTTCCTTCCCTCCAAGAGTCAAAGAGCAATTTACCTTGCTTTTACATGTATCATTGTTCGAAAACTATGTCCATATTATTACTCTTTGCAATAAAGTGATTATTTAAAGTCAACATCTCCAATCATATCCTAGGGCTTTTTTTCTTAGGAATTTCACTGATGGCTTTTCAATTTCTTTATCTGATATGAGATTGTTTAAATATTTAAAGTCCTCTTCTGTTAATCTGGCCAATTTATATTTCTTAGAAATATTCATCTATTTCATTTAGGTAATCAGATTTATTATTATATCTAATTGGGCAAAATAACTCTTGATAATTGCTTTAATTTTCTCTTCATTGGTTGTAATCTTGTTCTTTTCATTTTTTAATACTAATTTGGTTTTCTTTTTCTTAACCAAATTAATCAATGGTTTATCTATTTATTGATTTTTTTCATAAAAGCAACTTATTTATTAGTTCAATGATTTTCTTACTTTCAATTTTATTAATCTCTCCTTTGATTTTTTAGTATTTCTAATTTGGTGTTTAATTGGAAATTTTTCATTTGTTCTTTTTCTAGTTTTGGTTTGTTTTGTTTCTTTCATACCCAATTCATTGATCTGCTTTTTCTCTGCTTTATTGATATAAGCATTTAGAGATATAAATTGTATACCTTTCCTTTTGAGACTACCTTCAATCTACCCTGTCTCATACTCATTTATATGCTATCCTCTAACCCTATTAGAATGTGAACCCTTTGAAGACAGGAACTATTTATTCCTTTCTTTGTATTTTAATCATTTAGTTGTGTCTGACACATGTTGAATGTTTAATGAATATTGTTGACTGACATATTTACTTAACTAAACTGAGTCTCAGTTCTATCATTTGTAAAATAGGGGTTATGATACTTACACTACTTTCCTCAGAAGGTTGATATGAGAAAAACTTCTTGTAATTGATAAAGCATGTGAACTATTAGACAAAAAAGAAATTTTAGCCCAGTTAGCCAGATACTCATGGTTCCCCTCTTCTGGAAATATAAAAGACAGAGATCCACATAGGTTTCTTTTCCATTTTCTTAGAGTCATATCACTTCCAATTTCCCTTGCCACATAGGCTTCTAGCAATAAAATGTAGAAGGAAGCAAAAGGATCCCTTAGATTTTGCATATATTTCATGGTGTGTTATTAGCAGTTAAAATAGTAGTTTTATTATTCATTTACATAATTATTAATAAAATTAGTAGTAATTCCCATCCTGAATGGAACTCTTAACTTTTTCCATTAATATTTAATTTAAAAATTATGTTATACCTTCTAAAGTCCAAGATGCTATGTGGAAATGAAAAAAAAAACTTTTTCTTAAAAAATAAAAAAGTGGAGACAGGAAAGGGAGTGAAATTAGTAGTAATTCCCATCCTGAATGGAATTCTTAACTTTTTCCACTAATATTTAATTTTAAAAATTATGTTATACATTCTAAAGTCCAAGATGCTATTTGGAAAGGGAAAAAATACATTTTCTTAAAGTAAAAAAGTGGAGACAGGAGAGGGAATGTGGAAAGATAAGCAAATAGGTCAAGATAACTGGATCACAGAGTTCACTGAGGGAAGTAAACTGGAAAAATAGTGGAAACGGTAGAAAAGGGGCCAGACTCTGAAAAACTTAAATGTCAAAGAATTTTATATTTTTGCTTACTATATTTTATGTTATATGAGAACTGATAAGATAATTAAGTTAGATATGAAAAGAATACACACCCCAAGACAGAATCTTAGGAGATATCCATGTTTTGGAGGTTTTATAAGGATGTTGATTAAGGCAAAGAAGACTGAGAAGCTATGTGGTCAGACAGGTAAGAGGAGAACTGAGAGGGCAGTATTTAGGAGGAGAAGCTACTGAGGTGGACAGCATCAAATGCTTCAGGTAGTTCAAGAAGTACGTGCCCTGAGAAAAGTTCCTTTCATTGTGAAATTAAGAGATCATTGGTAATTTTGGAGAGATCAGTTTCAGTTAAATGATGAGGTGAGAAGCCAGAACTCAGAAAACTGAAAGGAGAGGAAGCAGAGGTACCAAGTAGAAACAGTTTTTTTTTCTTTTCCCAAAGAGGCCACCTCAGAAGGGCAGGAGAGATGTAGGATGATAGCTAACTAGCCAGGGAGAAGAACCAAGACTTAAACAGACCTTTCTGATGCAAGCCCAGTGTTTTTTCCACTAAACCAATACTGCCCCTAATGGCTACAAACTTCAATATTTGTTTGATTTGCAGGTTCAGGTAGTGGTCTAAATACCAATTTGAACTTAGAATAAAGCCTATCTTTTACAAATTTCATCCTAAAAGGTCCCCAATTTCAGCTGTCAGGGGATTTACAGTAGTGATCTTCAGAGTACTATGAAAATGTGCTTTATTTTTCAACGCTAAATGAAGCATCCCTTCCCTTCATTTTGCTCAAATTGGCCATTTCCTTCACACTGTTTTGTTTTATTATTCATGTCACTGGATCTAGCAATTCAAGATTTATTTAGGGGAAACATTTCATTCATCACAAGGCATGAAGCATGACTCTGTCTATCAAAGGGCACAGTAATCCTTTAAGTAAGTCCTGACATATTGTGAGATTGCAAGGAACACATTTCTGCCTGATGAAACCATTACATAATCAGGAACTGAGATTGTATGGGAAAGGTTTGAAGAGAAGTGCTCTTTCTCCTTGGCTTTCTTAAATGTGTTACTATTTTAACTCAGGGAAATACATCTCTTCCTGTATCTTTAGATTGAAGCTTTAGTAATATGACATACAATGAAATTACAACATAGGACTGCCAAAAGCTAATGCTTTAAGAAGAGAAGTACCCCAGTGACTTTATCATTTGAATGAAATTCAGTTCAACATCCTTTTAATAAAAGCATACAATGTGCTAAGCACTGTGCTAGATATTGGTGACAGAGACAAAAACCAAACAGTCCCTGCTGACATTGTGCTGGGGAAATGGCATATCAGTCAGTCAAGTGCTGGGGAAACAAAGGCAAAAAAAAATTGTCTCTCCTCTCAAAAAACTCAATGTAGGGAGCACACCTGGGTGACTCAGTGGACTGACAGCCAGGCCCAGAGATGGGAAGTCCTGGGTTCAACTTTGACTTCAGACACTCACTAGCTGTGAGACCCTGGGCAAGTCACTTAAACACTATTTTGCCTCAGCTTCTTCATTTGTAAGATGAGGATGATAATAGCATCCACTTCCCAAGGTTATTGTGAGAATCAAATAAATATAAAGTATTTGGCACAGTGCCTGGCATATTGTTAACATTTAAAATATGAATTATTTTTATTATTTGCCTGTTGGCCTAGAAACCTAGAATATTCAGTCTTAAATGCTTAATCCCTTTTTGGGAACCCTACACCTGTTTGAGTGTTTTTTTTCTCAGCATTTTTTCTACTTGTCCTAGTGAGGATTACCCTTGAAATTTCAGGATCTAATTGGGGGAAACTGGGTACCTTTTGGGAAAGCAACGCATAGAAAATTTTCCTGTATATCCAACTGGATTAAATATGATCCAGAGAGCCTTAGAGAAATTCTGGTGTGCACTGTTCAGAAAAGACATTTAGAAATTTTGTACAGATCCCAGTTCCTTTCCGGGGAGTTTGATACGGTCTAGGAAGCTCTTTAGGAACTAGGATTTCCCTTATGAGGTAGAGAACTTTATTTTCCTTTTTAAACTCTGGGACCAGAGTACATGTATTCCTTTGTTGAAAAGGGAGAAGGAAAAGTACCTCAGTCTCCTCTAGCTTCAATGTCAGTTCTGCTAGAACACTTGGTCCCTGACTAATCTTAGAATACAGAGGATGCCTCAGGCATGACTTATTTCTTTTTCCTGGTCCCTCTTTGCCCTCAGGAGGACCTTTCATGCTTCAGAGAGTCAGGCAGATTTTGGAATTCCAGTTTTGTCATCAGAATCCCAACAATATATGCCAGGTAGCTGACAACAGTGTCTGTATTCGTGGCCAAAAACAAACTGGGATTCAAGACATTACAGTGGGACAGCAGAAAAGTTACAATAAACCATTAGGGAACATTATGAAGACTTGAGCAGAAGGATTTCCAGAAGCTCTAAGTTATCTCCTTGCCCCATGTGAAGGCTAAGTTTCTTCTAGATTTGTAAGTACTGGTACAAGTATATGTCAGACTTTTGGGGAGAATGTTTTATATTGATTATACCAACCACACCACACTCGTAAGATTTTTTTTCTAATTTAATTTAATTTAATCCGGTTGACTGGGGGGAAGCATGCCAGAAGGGATTTGTAAGCTATGGTGCTAAAAGAACCATTCCATAGCTCCTTAGGGTTAACCGTAAAACATGAGGAGATGTGGCTAGCCCTGTTCCAGAGATTCAAAACACCAGTGCAAGGAAATGTCAAGATAAGAACCTCCAGAATTCTATATCTTTAAAATGAAGGAATTAGAATAGATGGTCTCCATAGCCCTTTCTAGTCCTAAATATGGTGATGATGATGCTGATGATGCTAATTGTAGTTATTATATAGTGCCTTCTAGCAATATTGCTGTGAATTTTTCTCTCCCTGAGTATATTTCAAATTTCTTAAAAGGCAAGAGATCATGCCTTATATATGAGGAAGGGGTTGCATGGAGGAGTGACTTAGGAGGGCAGAAATAGTTAAGAACAAGGACAATTGACATTTCTACTTTTATACCACAATTTTTTCTTTCCTCTTCCTTCCCTTTCTACTCATTGCTACGTATATGCATGTGTAAGTGTATGAACATGTGTATGTGTATTTAGGTATATATACATATATTAAGACAGCCTGTATATATTTGTGTCTATATATATGTATGTATACATTTTCTATGATCAGCATGTGTATATATGTATATATGATATATGTTATGTATACATTTAGCTTGAATGTTTTTGAATGGATAAGGAACATGTTTTCCATGATCAGTGTAAGTATGTGTAATATAATATATTTAATATAACATAATTATATTATATTTTCATATTTAAATAATCAATTTATATATTTTATATTATTTATGTTTGTTATATATTATGTACATACACCTACACACTTATACTGACCATAGAATAAATGTATTCCTTGACTGCACAGAAAGCATTCATGCTAAATGATTACACTTAGCTTACCATTGCTTTAAAACCATTTTGTGGAGATATTGATGGCGCTATTTAAATCTTGTAAACACAGTACATTATGTAAATATTTCTTTTTAGAGACTGTTTTTGTAGATTTTTCTCAGCCATGTAACTGTAATTTGCCAAGGCAATCTAAAGTAAGAGTCAGATTCAAAAGTATAAATCTCTTTTTCTTCAAAGCTCCAAGTTAATATAAGCTAGCTGACTTTCAATACTCCTGTGATTAAATGTTCTTAGTCTTTTCCCACCAAGTCTGTCATGTTATTTTTGCAGAAAGGATGGCAATTTGAGCTTGCCAGAATTGACAGTCCCAAAACATAGTCATTACCCTTCTATGAATTTTATATTCTCTGGGAAGGAGGTCTTCAGTGGAGTGCCCTAGTGATCTAAGCTTGATCCTGTCCTACTTAAAATTTTATAATAATTTATAGATAGACATAGATAGCATGCATATCGAATTTTCAGGTGACAAAAAAATTTAGAATGAATAGCTAATGCACTGGATGAGTCATGATGCAATTCCCGTGTCATAGTTTAAGAATATGTAATTTAAAAATGACCCATGTAATATCTTATGCTTGGACAAATTCACAGCTATAAAATGGAAGAGCTATATTAGATAGCAAGTTTGTTAGAAAAAGATCTTTGGAATTCAATGGACTATGAGCTTGATGAATAAATAGTATTCCATGACATCCAAAAAAAGAATGAGATATTATGCTGCCTCAGGAGAGGTATGGCATCCGGGAATAGGGAGATTATCTTGTAATTCCTCACTAGTCTTTCTCAGAATACCTTTAAGTTCTGAGTATTACATTTTCAAAAGGATACTAATGAACTGGGGACCCATAATTGTGAAGGGTCTCATGGACATGCCATATGAAAACTGGTTGAAAGAACTGAAAATGTGTAGTTAGAAAAGGAAAAAGACTCAGATAGGACCTTCTTACTGCCTTCAAGTATCTAAATAATAGCTGTCAGATAGAAGATGAATTAAACTTGTCTTACTTGACCCCAGAAGATAGAACTAGGGGTCATGGGTGAAGAGTCTAAGGGGCTGATATAGACTTGGGGTTAAAAAAGAAAAAGAAAAATTTCTATAAAAGACCAAGCAAAAGGAAATTAGTACATGAAAGAACCTGAGAATAACTTGCATCTGGGCATAAATATTGCATCTGAACATAAAATATTGAGGGATAAAATGATGGAGATGAAGTGTGCTGGAGTCAGCTCTAACTGAATTATAAGAGTCTGTTCTTCAACTGTCAGTGTGAGCAATGTGACCTCAGAATTCAGCAATTGCTACAAATTAGGGTTTGACATTCTCTTCATTGTCTAGATTTAAGAAAGTGATGTATAAAATGCTAATAATGAGGATTAAACTTATAAATCTGTATGCATACTTTTTTTGAGAGCCTGCCTGTTAAGCATTTATAAACATACTCTTTCATTGATCTATGGACATCGCTTGAGCTCAGGAATTTGGAGAATGGTGTCATGGACAGACTGAAGCCTTGGTAACTGTAGGATAGCAACCACCCTAACAACAACTACAACTGACAGTTGTTGTTCAGTTTTATTTGACTCTACCTAATCTCATGGACGATTGAGATTTTCTTGGCAAAGATACTGGAGTTGTTCGCCATTTCCTTCTCTAGGGTGCCCCATTTTATAGATGAAGGAATTGACACAAAAAGGGTTAAATGACTTTACAAAAGTTACACAGCTAGCCTGACTCTGGATTTGAACACAGATCCTCCTTCTCTTGGGCTTGCACTCTATCCACCTTGCCACCTAGCTGCTCCAAATGATATTACATAGTGCTTTAAGATTTGCAAAGTTCTTTACATCCATTATCTTATTTGATACTTAAGACACTCTTGGGAGTAACTAAATACTAAATCAGAACTCTTGTGAGATGGTGCAATGTTTATATAAGGAACAGCAGCAGTATTTGATATATTGCTTGGGAGATTAAATGTAGAACATATCTTATGGCGCCAGATCTTTTTAGAGACCTACTTTACCCTACAGTGCTGACTGCTAAGTGACATGACATCATAATCATGCCACATATTTATAGAGAGCAATAAGGTTTACAAAGTGCTTTCCTCCAACTCTCTTTTGAGGGAGATGGTATAAGTGATATTACCTCTATTTTTATGAACAAGGAAACTAAAGATCAGGGAATATGAGTCAAGATTTGACTCTAAACCTCCCTCTTGACTCTAAGCCCCTCCTGATTCATTCTATTTCTCTATACACACGTCAATGAGGGTCCATTTCTGAAGTAAATAGGATGTTTGTTCTGAAACCTATTTTTCATATGTATACTTCCTTTATTACTTTCAGAGAGAAAAGGCAACCATGAACAGCAAGTATCCTCAGGCTTTCCACAAAATCTTATCATTAAAAAAATCATAAAAATCACAGGAAATTCCAAAACTTGTAAAAAAAAGTAAACATATAGATGAAGTAGAAACCAGCCTAATAACTATCTTATTCTAATATTTGCTACAAATATAATAGGGACAAGAACTATTCTAGTCTGGGATAAGGATGAGGGCTAGTAGAGCCTAAGATATAATACTACAAACAATCCAGGGTCAAAAATAAGAGAGGTATCTGACAAAAGACATTAACATTTTCATCATGCAGTTTACTTCACCGCTGACAGTAAAGGGCCTGGCACATAATAGGCATTTAATTTTTATTGACTATTGAATCACTTGGGATTTGAAGATAGAAATTCTGTCAAGGCCACAAGAGAGAGAAGGATACCATTTGGGGAAAAAAAAAATATCCTCTCCTGATTGACCTTCACCACCCTTCATGACCTGTGGAAGACTGGCTTCTTCTTTGGCATTAGAACAATATGTAGTTACCAAAGCCCTTACTTGACTAAATGACTAAAAAGTAAAGTACTAAGTGCCATTATCAATGAACTGAAATGCTCAAAGAATCCACCATGGTTGGATAAAATCATTTGTCAAAATTTGTTCTCTCTCTCTTTTTGTTTCACTCTCTTGCTCTCTCTCTCTATCTCTCTACTTCTTAAACATTGGTAGAATTAGATCCCAAAGGGCTTATTTGTATTTATTCTCTTCTTTGCTCTGCTTGTAACATGTAAAAATTTCCCTATTTTCTTTCTCATATGGATTTATATTCATCTTAAAGATTATAATTAGATATACATAAACAAATGTGAAAGAGAACATCAAAGTGTCAGAGAGATTCTAAGGTTTTTCTTTTTAATCCTAGATGACTGATAGTCACTTCTACACAGAGAATATACAGAATGAAGAAAATACTTTAACCTGATAAAGGCTGAAAACAAGGCAGGAAATGTCATTTGGCTAATTCTACTGTTGTCTGAAACTAATCCTATCTCTGTGTGCATAATTCTCTCTTTGAAAATGTCAGTATACAGAATAATGCCATTTTAGTCTACCTTAATGTATTTAAGACATTAACCAAATCTTTCCTATAAAATACCCAGATGTTGACAAGCTCCAGAAATGTGTCCTAATGAAAATATATTCTTTATAATTCAGAAAATTGACCCTTTTAGTGAGAAGTACTTAATAAGAGAGAAATTTAGTCAATTCTAAATTTACTGTTAAAGACTTTCTATTGGAGAATACATTTCCCATTCACATTAAACCATCACAGATGTCTTTTTTATTTTTACAAGATTACATATTGATACAATTTTAATAATCTTCTGACATTTTGAGATCCATGTTCTCTCCCTTTCTCCCATCCCATATTCTCCCTCTCTCCCCAAGATGGCAGGTAATATGATATAGGTTTTTCATGTGTTATTATACAGTGTATTTTCCATGTTTGCCATTTGGCGAAAGGTTTTAATCAGTCTTATTTCACTAATTTAGAGGGTATATATATATTTAAAACCACACTTATGTATACACAAATATGTATATGTATGCATAAGTTACTAGACTTGGGAATGATTTATGAAGAATACATTCCAGCAATGAAAGGAAAGTAGTAAGATATGTGACTAAACTTGTGAATTCTTCTTAGGCATCATTATGGAAATGATAAGCATATTATTTATCTCTGACAATCTAATATTATTACTATGTAGATAGTCTGACTTTTTTTTTTATCAAGATAACAGTGAAAGAAAGGGCTAAAATCATCATTCTTTTAAATTGGATATTCCCCATATGTGTTCTTTGTGCAAAATTAGTTGATAGGAAATGTTTTGGCTTTCCAAGTCCAATTTTACCCAGAACTTTCACCATGATAACATTGGAAAGATGATGGCAGTGTTGTGCAGAGAGATAATGAAACCCAGTTGAGAGGTTGTTATAGTCCTGGGAAGAGGTGATAAAGGCCTAGACTAGAGGGGTGTGGTAGTGGGAATGGAATGGAAGAGACCAAAAAAAAACAACCAAACAAACAAAAAAACAAAACATTTCAAAGCAGAAGTAAAAAGATTACAGTGATTGACTTCTCAGAAGTCAGTGATAAATACAGGACATTCAGGTTGAAAATGAAAGTCTGTTCAAGCTCAATATTTACATAAATGGAAAGTCTTAGCCCTTATAAGAATCCTGAAAACTTGAAAGGAATTCAGAAGGAAATGCATCTATACTTAATTTGAGGATATTTAATTATAATATTAAAGTTCTTCATTAGGAAGCAAACTTGTCTATAGTGCAACCATATGGCATGGACCCATAGGAAAACCTAGAGATTAGACTATAAGGAGGCACTGATGAGAGCAGTTGAATATTAGAAATGGGTGGTTTATTCAGGAATCCAACAAATATGGGGTACTTAACCTTTTTAATGAGGCATCTAGGTAGCATGGCGGATAGAGTTCTGTGCCTGGAGTCAGGAAGTCCTGAGTTCAAATCCAATATCAACAGTTTTCATAATAATACTAAGATGTTTTCATTTCTAATATTTTAAGTATCATTGGATATTACATATAAAGACTCTTTGGGAAGTCCAATAATTTTTGAGTGTCAAGGGATCTGGAGAGCAAAAAAATCTGAGAATCACATACTCTGCCATCCCATAAAATGAGGTCATATTTGTAAAGAGCTTTTCAAACCTTAAGCACTATATAAAATGGAAATGATTATTTTGGCAAATTGGCATATTGACATAGAGTAATGGACCTGGAGTCAGGAGGACCTGAGTTCAAATCCAGCCTCAGAGACTTACTGGCAGTGTGACTGGGCTAGTCACTTATTTCTTTTCTGCTTCAGTTTCCTCATTTGAAACATGAGGAAAGTAATAACATCTATCTCCCAGGGCTGTTATAAGGATTAAGTAAAAAAATTCTGTAAAGTACTTTGGATGCCAGTTATTATGAATATATTCACCTCCTAGTGCTTAGTTCAAGATTCACCGAAGAAAACCAGGCAAAGCATAAAAACAGAAAAACAAAGAAGTGAAAGAAAAATAACCTGAAGCTGAGAAAGTATGGGTGTATTCCCAGACATATATGGAACAGAGATAGGGGCAGGAGCAGAAAACTGTGAGACCATTTTATTGCATAGCCTGAACATGCCTGCACATCAATGCATTAATAATGCAATGAACCATAGAAAGAAAAAGGTACATCTTTCTTGTCTTTATGAATGTGTTCTGCATCTCAAAATGGATCCAGGGCACCTTGTAGCAGACCTACATTTTAGTGACAAAATGAATTTATTATCTGGGAGCGTCAAAAGTTGTTGATAAATACCTCTGGGGAGGGGGAGAGAAGGCTTACGGCAGGACTCACATAGCACCTGCTGTCAGCTGAGGGATTTTTCTGCATTGACACTGTCTGTCCCTTGGCAGGGGATCAGGGCTCAGGCAGAAGGTAATGACAGGACTGCCAAAAGAGCGAGGCAACAATAGAAATTAATGAACAGTACTGTGGGGGGAAAGGATTTGGAATTTGATTTTTTAGAAAAGTGTTAAAATTAGCCTTTTCTTATACAATCTGACTTTTATAAAGCAGTTTAATTAAGATCTGACAATGTAGTATGCTTTTTAAAACACATGGAATAAGGAGCCCTAATTGAGGTTCTGCAACACCATCCCAAGACTGTCTCGTTAGCTAGATATATGTATATCTGTATAACTTTAAGGTTTCTAAAGAGTCTTACATATTATTTGACCCTCACAACTATTTCGTGAAGTAGTATGATTATGATCTTTAATTTATAGATTAAGAAATTAATTGAGGGTAATTGTCACTTGCTGGGGACATACAGCTATTCAGTCAGTCAACAAGCACATTTGAAGTGCCTGCCATGTGTCAGGCACTGTGCTAAGAACTGGAGATACAAAGACACAACGAAAGGCAAAAGATGGTGTCTGCTCCCAGGGAGCTTGTGGTCTAATGGGGATACAAAATGAAAGTAACTGTACTAACGAGACATGTACAGGATACTGACTTCTGACACTTCCTACCTGTGTGACACTGGGCAAGTTACTGAACTTGCCTAGCCCTTATTGCTCTTCTGCCTTGGAATCAATATTTAATATCAATTCTAAGATAGATGGTAAGAGTTTAAATATATATGTATGTATGTTTGTATGTATAATAACAGTAGGATTTGAGCTTAGGACTCTCCTGACTCTAAGATCAGTTTTCACCTACTATATCACTTACGTGCCTTATTTATTCAACAGAGAGCCATACAAATTTCAAACTTTCCCTTAATCCCCTTCACTATAGCATTTTAATTTTAAAGATGTATATGTGCCCCGCCATATCCCAAAGAGGGGAGTGTTTGACTAACAAAATAACTTATTGATGATAATCAAAAATAGGCTGCGACACCTTTAAAAAGTTGATGCATTTCATGGAATCCAGTTCAATTCAAGCCAGGGTGAGACAGTTTTATTTTTAAAAAGGAAACCTTTACACCTACCAAATTGGCTAAAATGATAAAAGGACAAAATGAGAAATGTTGGAGGGATGTGGAAACATGGGGACATTTATACACTGTTGGTGGAACTATTCTAATTATTTTGGAGAGCAATCTGGAGTTATTCCCAAAGAGTTAAAGAAATTATGTATAACTTTTGACTTAGCATTAACACTGTTGGTTTATTTCCCAAGATGACCAGCTCTCTTCGTGGTGGCAAAGAACTGGTAATTGAAGGGATGCCCATCAATTGGGGAATGACTTAAAAAGTCATAGCATATGTGTGTGATAGAATACTACTGCACTGTAGAAAATGATGAACCTGATTAATTAAAAAAAGAAGAATGGAAAGATTTACATGAAGCTATGAAGAGTGAAATGACAGAACTGAGAACATTACATACAGAAACAGAAATATTGTTGATGACTTGTGTATGTCTACCTTCAGAGAATGAAGTGATGAATAGAAATCGGCAAGACATGATTTTATATGTACACACATCATTTTGTTAAATGATATTTTCTCTACTGGAGGGAGGAGAGAAGGGGAGAATTACCTATGTATTTTAATGTAACAAATAAATAAATTTTAATTAAAAATTTTTAATAAAGCAAAGGAAAAGAAAAAGGTATAATTTCCTTTTCTGATATAAAGCTCTCAGGAAATAATAATTAAGATAATGGAGATAAAGCCCTTTGGAAACCTAATAAAAACACTGTACAGTGTCTCAAAAGTCTTAGTGCAGCTTTAAGTTATTAAAAGCTTAAATTCAAGCGATCAACATTTAAGTAGTTTCAAATTACACTAACACTTTGGGATACCCTGATTAAATGTAAACTACTGATATTATTTTTTCAAAGGAATTAGTCACTAACTGGTTCAAACACATAGCCTATCAGGGAACTTTTTCCCAAGGATTTTAGTTGAGGTTTCTTCCATATGTAATTTGTTGATGTTCATAGTCACTATCTTTCTAAGATAATGTGACCCTTAAAAGGAGATTAAGTCAGTTCTAATAGAATCCAAGACTTGACACTCCTTAGGACTAATTCAGGCTTAAGGGAGGGGACAAAAAAGGTCAAATCAATATGCATTTGTTAAATGCACTTCTTTTTTTTTTTTAAACCCTTACCTTCAGTCTTGACAGAAGAGTGATAAGGGCTAGGCAATGGGGGTCAAGTGACTTGCCCAGGGTCATACAGCTGGGAAGTGTCTGAGGCCAGATTTGAATCTAAGACCTCCTGTCTCCAGGCCTGGCTCTCAATTCTCTGAGCCACCTAGCTGCCCCCTGTTAAGTGTACTTTTAACTAATTGATGCTAATCTGTATTCTAAATGGTTCTAGATCCATTCGGAAACTTTTCCAGTCACCCTTCCTGTATTTCATTCAGACTTGGTACAGAAAGTTTTCGAAGGAAAAAAGAGAAGACTTCTGAATAGAAAGCCTGGGTGTCTGAGAAAAGGGCTCTGACCTTGGAAAGAATACAGAAAAGCAGACTAAACTACTGTATAAATGAGAGATGTTGTAGGTAGTTACGAGTGGGTGTCTGCATACATCTTTCCATGTGCTTGTGGAAGGTGGTTTTTGCTTGTGAAGGATCTGAGAAAACAAAGCCCATTCAGTATGGATATGACAAGGTAAGTGGAAACCTCTGGGAAGCTTCTTTGTTAATGAGAGCGCTGCAGAAAGCTCATGAAGTGTTTTATGAGAACCAAAACAAACATAATATAAACGAGGGGGAGGAGGAAGTAATCAAAGGTAGCTACAATCCCTGGTCCCCTCTTGGGCTGCTGGTTTCTTAATATTAGTGCTCCAGCCTTCTTTCTCACCCCCTTTTTCTGAGTGGAAATCTATGAGTTCCTTTTTAGAAACCCAAATTTGCCCTAATTAACTCCACTGATGCTTTTGAAGTCCAGACCAAAAAAAAAAATTATAGTCAGAGAAAATCACCTTGGAATGCAGAGGGTGGTTTATAACATAAAATTTCTCCAAATCTTCCTAATATTTCTGATCTCTGTTCCCTGGAACCAATTGAAATAGGATACAAAGGTAGAAAAGGTACCTGCCTATTCACATGCTTTTCTTTTCTGACAAATGTACAGATAGGTAGTAGCCAGTTATGAAGCCAAAAAATTGGACCTTTCCCTCCACTCTGCCACCCATTGAGATTTCATTAAAGGCACGATAACACAGACATTTAAAGCAATTGTACAAGGTTTTCTCACCATCCACCTCTAGCTATTGGAAATGAATGGCAAAAGAAATAACATAAATGAGTTCAGTCCTCACCAACCACTAAATCATTTGGGGAAAATAGCAATTGCTGTTTGAGTCCCAATGATTATTGTCAAACTCTTCCAAACTGAGAGGGGAAAGATTAAAGGGTGTCTCAGCCTTTATTAAATGCAATTCCTTTAATGTTCAGGCAAGTGGAATTTAGGATTGAGAAAAGCTCTGCTGAGGCTGTTTGCCTAAGATGACAAGAGATCATAGGTCTAAAATACCTTACGTTGCAGATGTGGGTAAAAGCACATAGGTCGATTTTATAATTAGATTTTGGTTCAATTTCATGTCTAGATTAATAACAAGGCGGGGTTTTAGAAAGATGAATTAGAGTGAATTGTGTGAGAGAGACTTCTGATGTGATGCAGTAGATAGAACAGTAGCTCTGGAATTAGGAAGATCTTAGTTCAAATCCCACTACACTACTCTGTGTCTGGGCAAGTCAACTAATCTCCGTTTCCCTCAGTTTTTTCTTTGTAAAAAGGTGATAATAATAGCACCCACCTCTCTGGGTTGTTGTGAGGATCAAATGAAATAGTAATTGTAAAGATCTTAGCATAGTGCCTGACATATAGTAAGTGCTAAATAATGTTAGTTATTATTATTATATAGGCTCCCAGCACCCAAAGCCATTTGACTTCCCTGCCTATATAGGAGTAATCTCTGCTTACTTTCTAAGTCACAGGGAGTTGTATCAGCAAAGCAAGACTTAAAATATAACCTTACTAGCATTCCAGAATTAATAATGAAAAATAGTGCCCCCCCCCAACCATCTCCCTTCATTAATGTGTTTCTTTAATGGAAAAGATTAGGACTAACCCAGATAGCTAAGATTTAAGGTGCTATCCTCTTTAAATCTTGTCTCCCCAAATCACGCACCTGGTTGGTATTAATAAAAAGCCTTTGGCTTTTTACAGGATTTACCTAGCTTATAGTGTAGGTGGTAACACAAGAGGACGACAGTCCACTCCCCAAATTCCATTTAAGTCCTTGTTTCCAATTAGCTTTGTGCCAGCGTGTTTCTCTAATCTTTTCTCCTCTCCTCACTACAAGCTCTTTGTACTCTGTTCCCATTTTAATTTGCTAACTGTCTTATCACAGTTTTGTACAGGCTTTAACTCTGCAGCTAGTGTCATTTAGAATCATCACTCCACCAAGCCCTATCTCTTTCCCAGTGAAAGACAGTGTATTGTCAAAACACGTCCATGTGAAGAGTCTCCATTGAAGCTATGCCAAAAAGGACACCACAGCCCAGGACCTGTTAGTCTACAGTCAATGGGCCACTCTTTTCCAGGGCTTCATATTTCCCCAAAAGAAGAGCTTCAGGCTCTGGTCCAGCTGTTTGGGAGAAAGGGTGCATGAGAGATGTCATCCTGCTCTCCAAAGAGGAGAGGAGGGAGAATACAATAAAGTCGTTTGAGAACATGAATCGATGCCTTTGATCTTTTTTTTTTAACAATTATTAAGAATATAACTATAACAATGACAGACACTGATGCTGAAATCCTGATTGTGATGCTCATTGTTAATATGGGTCAGCATGGCATAGTAATTGAAATAACAGGCTTGGAGTGATCTCAGGGAAGACAATGCCCTCTGCCTCTTTCTTACATGATTCATTACTGAAACTACTGATGAAGCCAGAAGTTAGCTCACCCCATCCAAAAAGTATCTGTAATACCTATCTCAAAGGGCTCTTGGGGGATCAAATGAGATAATGTATATAAAGGCCTATGTAGCAGAAAGCTGTTATTGTTATTAAAACCTGTAGTATGATGAGCAATGTGGGAATTTGTTTTCCTTGGCTATACTTAACAGGTCTTTGGTTTTTCTTGTTTTCTCAATGGGAGGGGGTGGGAATTGGAAGGGAGAGGGAGATGTTTACCCCCAAATAAAATACGTTTGAATTAAGAAAATAAAGTGATGGATTGATTGATTTTGACCAGATCCTACAAAGATCCTTCCCAATTCTCAATCTAAATACAAAAAACAAACCAATGCTGTATATATATATATATATATATATATGTATATATGTATATACATATATATGGCACATATGATTAATATTTCTAGAAATGAACTCCTCAATGCTATTCCTAGTTTTCCAAGTTGTCTACTGAACCAGGATAATACATGACCTACCTGCACTAGGGAGTACACAATATAAGAGTATTTGCTTTGATCTATAGATATATCTTTATGCTATAAGTATGTTTCTAAGAAAGACATAAGCTGAGCCTTTGTCATGTGAATCTAGTTTCTATTGGGTGTGGATTCTCACTTGCATGTATATATCTGTGTTTTTATATATAGTAGTAATCATTCCTACATTTACTTGTTATTTCTTCAAAATAACCCAGTAGGGAAGGGAGAGCAGATATCTATTTCCTTATTTTATCAGTGAGAAAATTGAGGTTCAGAGAAAGGGAATCATTGATCTAAGATCTCTGTCCTTGGCTTAGTATAAGTCCATTCCCCAGATGGATGAGGTGGAACATGTAAAAACAAACAACTAGAAATGGTGATAAATTTACAATTGTAGGGCCGTAAATAAACAAACCTCTATGTTGATTCTTAAAGGACTTATGATGGATGTATTCAGAGGTGCTTAGGCCTTGATTATTCTACATTTGTTAAAAAATATTCCCAGATTCCTTTTGTCTTTTTCAATATAATCCTCCCCACTTTCATCTCTATACTCCAGAGACTGATCAGAATTTAGAATTAGTCTGTAGGATGTAATTCCCTATAAAGAGTTTTGTTTCCTGGTAGGAGATCAAGATGGCAGCCCAGTAGTGGCCATTCTAAAGAAATAATTGTCTCATGGTGTGTATGTGTGTGTATGTGAATTACTCAGATCATTACTATGCAATTAATAAATGCTATCATTATATTAGAATTTTAAGTGGTGGAGATGTTTAATTTCCTTGATATCCAGAACTAGATGGTAATCAAACTACTAGTAGATATGAAAATCAGAATCATGAAACCATAACTCCTGACTCTAGGTCAACAGCATTCTTTTTACTAAATGGTGTTGCTCTTAACACAACTTTGGTCCCATTTCAGCTCTACAGATGACTCTGTAACAGGGATTCTTAACTTGGGATCCACTAACTTTTTTTGTTCTTTGATTACTTTTGATATAATTTCAATATAACTAATTTCTTTGATGCTCTTTGATGTTTTATTATATGAATTTAAAAACATTCAACTGAGAAGGGGGTCTATAACTTCTTCAGTCTACCAAAAGTGTCCCTGAAACACACACAATAAGGGAAAGAACCTCTAATCTCTAATTCTTGGAAGATGGGCAAATATCTATTTTTTGGACATAATCAGCATTGGAATTTGTTTTCCTTAATTAGACATACATTCACATATCCATATATGTGTGTACATGCATGTATGTTTTATATGGATTTTTTTTCTCTCTTTTTAATGGTGGTAGGAGGGGGAATGAAGGATGTTGAGAAAGGAGATTGGAATTATTTGATAAAAAATAAAATGAAAAGCAATTGAAGTTAGTATGACAAAAAGTGAAATGCATATAAGGCTCTAAACTCTATGGACTGGGCTATTCCCAGTGGCTTTGTATATAGAAACATACTTTCTGGAACACCAGAATAGAGGTTTTTTTTTAGTAACAAACTGGGTTTACTTCAATAGTTACACTGTCTCTCAACATTTCCTCCTGAGCTATTGGGACTCAGTCAATCCCTCAGGTCTTTAAAACTTGACTGTAACATTTCCCTACTGATTTACATATAATTTAGAAAGTATTTTAGCTTTATTTTAGAATGGTCTTCAGATGACAGTTTCTTAATATTTTATTTTAAGTAATTCTAGTAACTGACCTTGCCTCCACAATCTACGTCAAGGCTTCTCTGACATACTCATCTGGAAGAGAATATGTATCTATGGAGAGAGAACTGCCTGTTTTTTAGGAAACCCTAGTTTATATTTCCAAGTAGATTACAACAAAACTCAGAAAGCTTTATCTGTTATTCAGATCTAAACTTCAGCTAAATTTCTACACCGCTTTCTAAAAGTCTGATTTCCCAACCATTGTCAGTTTGACAACATTTTTTCCATAGCATGGAAAGACTGATGGATTTGTATTGTTTTCAAGTCTCAGCTTTTCCAATTTATCACCTGTGGGACACCTCAAGGTACTTAACCTCTCCGGGCCTCAGTATCTTTATCTGTTAAATGTGGAACAATAATAATACCTATATCCCTGGGTTGTTGTGAGGATCAAATAAGTTCACATCTAAAGTGCTTGGCAAATCTCCCCTAGATATTATTATATATCCGCACACACAGATAGAGAGGGCAGCTTTATTTATAAAGGCAGTGGGACAATGTCAACAAAGCACTGAACCTGGATTCAGGAAGATCTGGAATAGAATCTAGCCTTTAATATAAAGGCAAAAGAAATCACTTAAAGTCTCAGCTCAGTTCCATGCTCTTTAGAATGGGGATATAATAGCACCTACATTACAGAATTATTGTGAAAATCAAACGTGATAATGTTTGTACATTTGAAATATCTTTTCCTATTATTTGTAGTGATGATATTAGGAGAATCATTTAAGGATGTCGACTAAGACACTATGTTTCACTTCACAATTAGATGGAATACTTAAAAGATACTTTGCCTGGGGAAAATACTGATTACATTTTTATGATATAAATATCTAATGTTAAATTCCTTTTTACATCTAGTTTTGATAAGAGAAAAGAAACCTGAAGGGGAAGCAGGACATGACCTAAAGGTACAGGTTCAATTCAAAGTCAAATTAATTTTGATCTCTTCTTTTGCTTGCACCCTCTTAATATCTATTCCAAGACACTCTTCCCCTTAAATGATCATAGATTTGTAGCTGGAAGGCACTATAGAGGCAATCTAATTTACAGTTTAGTAACCATTTTTGTGTTATGTACTCCTTTGGCAATTTGGTGAAAGTTATGGAATCTTTCTTAGAATGATGTTTTAAAGTGCATAAAACAAGGTACATGTTATATCAAAGGAGACCAAATATATTGGAATATAATTATCCAAATATTTTAAAAAATGAGTTATTTTCAGATGAGGAAATCAAAGCTACCTATAATCACATTAAAAATGTTCCCAATCACTCTTGACTAGAGAAATGCCAATTCTAACAACTCAGGTATTGCCAATAGGACAGTAAAAGAAAGTGATAAATATCAAAGGGCTGTTGCTAAATTGGGATATGAATGCATTGTTAGTGGAGTTGTGAACTGATCTAGAAGGCAATTCGGAATTATCTCCAAAGGACTATAAAACTATATACCTTTTGATCCTATAATACCACCATTCAGTCTTATACCAAAGATATCATAAAAAAGGGAAAAGGACATATTTGTACAAAAATATTTATAGCAACTCTTTTTGTGGTGACAAAAAATTAGAAATTGAGGGGATGTCCATCAACTAAGAGATGGCTGAACAAATTATGGTATATGAGGTGATGGAACACTGTCGTGCCATAAGAAATGATTAGCAGGATGAGTTCAGAAAAAGTTAAGAAGTTAGAAAGATCTACATGAAGTGATGCAGAGCAAAATAAGCAGACCCAGGAGAACATGGAAACTAGTAATAGAAATACTGTAGAATGATCACTTGTGAAAGACATAGCTACTCTCACCAATATGATGATCTGAGATAATTCTGAAGGACTTATGACAAAGATGGTATCTACCTCCAGAGAAAGAACTGTGAAAGTCAGATACAAATCAAAGCATACTATCTTCCACATTAGTCAATTTATAGTTTTATTTGGGGGTTTTGGTTCTATATAAATATTCTCTTACAACAGTGACCATTATTGAAGCATATTTTGCATGATAATATACATACAATCCAGATCAAATTGCTTACCTTCTCTGAGAGGAGGGAAGGAAGAGAGACAATTTGGATCTTATAATTTTGGAAAATGTATGTTGAAAATTGTTATTACATGTAATTGAGAAAATAAAATATTTTTCAATAAAGGATAAGAATTTCTGATATGGGCTAATCACTTCATTTTGCAGATAAGGAAATTGAAACTCAAGGAGATTATTTTGGCCTCACGATGTCCATGGCCAGTCGAGAAGTCCCAGGTTTCCTAGCTGTTCTTAAAAATGATCTGTTTAGTTTATAATAAAAATAAAATAAAATGCTAAAATTGAGCTGATTCAGTATAGAGGAAAGGACTCTAGATCTGGAGTTATACATTTTAGTTTCAAAGCCTGGTTCTGCTCCTTAATGACAAGGTCACTTAGGTAGTAAATATAAGTAATGTTATTTCCACTCTACTGCAATATCTCTTTTTAAATCTAGGCATGGGGGTCCATGCTATAATCTTTGCTACTAGGGAGGGTGAGTATAGTGGATTACTTGAATTCAGGAGTGGGCTAAGGAAAAGGAAAGTCTGCATTAAGTCTTGCACCAATATGGAAAGCTTTGAAATCAATGAGCCAACATGAAGTGGGGTCAAGCTTTTATGCCTGTCAGTAGTGGATAGGAATTGAGAGTTGCCAATTGTACTACCAGCCTAGGGAAGATAGGAAGACTCAGTATCTCCTTAAAAAAAAAAGCCATAAAACCTGGGACTTTGTGAGCCAGATCTTTGACATCTTGATACCAAAGCAACTAAACTCCCACAACAAAACTCCAAACTCCAATCACTCTTTTTGATTTCACAAAGACCTGAGTAATTGAAAAGAGATTAGGTGGATAGTGCTGATCATCCTGAAGACCTGCTACTCTTCCCCACTGCTAAGGATTGCCATGTTGATTCTGTTCAGAATTATTATCATTTCATTATTACCTTAGAAAAAAGTAATAAAGTCTCTCACAATGGAGTTAGGGCAAAAACTGTCAATTACTGCTTCTTTGGGAAAAGTCAGGCATAGAGAGGCTTCTGTTTTAAAGGAAAGAGAAGGGAAGGCAAGGGAGGGAAGGAGCCAAGCAGTCACTCATCTTGTTTGAAATATAAGATATAAAAAGCAAAGCACTTTCCATTTTCCCTTGCCAAAATGACTCTCTCTCTCTTCTTTTTCTTTCTTATTTCCTTTTCTCCTTCCCCCTTCCTTTTTCTTGAAAGTGATTTACACAACCAATAAAAAGAGGAAGGAAAATAAAAACCTGGTAGTTTTCTAGATGCACACACACTGGATTCTGAGGTCATTTTAGGGGTAGCCTTTGCTGAAACAAACTAAAAGATACAAGAAAGCAACTAAGAGATATGAAAAGTCAAGCTGCTGTTCAAGGACTCCTGTTTAGAGTTTATTTTTGTATATGTAACTTTAATTGAAGTGTGGCATAATGTCCTCCCAAATCAATCTCTATTTCTAAAAAAAAAAAAGCCAACAATCACAAGTGTATTTGGTATGTCAGAGAGTGAGAGAATTTGCAACTTACTGGAACATCTTTCACTTACTCTTCAAGTTCATGATTTGATCATACTCTTATTTGAGGTTTTAATATAATTGGACTAATCTATGTAACATATGGAAAGATAAATGGGATATCTTTGCTTTTACATTTATATCCCAAATGCTTAGTAGTGTCTGGTACATGCCAAAAGCTTAATCAATGCTTTTTTATTCATTCATTCATTTATCAACTGAAGTTGGCATTAATAGGAGAACAATCTAAGCAAACCAGGAAGAGCATAATGTTGTTGGTTTTTTTTTTAATAATTCTAACTTTTGGTTAATAGCACAGTTACAACACCACCCTAAAAATAGCATTTTAAAAATATTCAACACATAGTTGGTACTTAATAAGTGCTGGGTGACTGACTGTTAACCTTTATATAAGTTAATATGATAATAATAATGGAAGGATGAAACAGAGTTGTGCAAAGAATTGCTTCAAATATTAGATAAAAATTCTATCAGGGGTAGGTTGGGTGAGAATATTTAAAAACAAAGCAATAATTCATGCAAGCAATACCGTTAGAACACAGAATAGGGAGGTTATACTTTATATTTTATTAATTCTGAATCTCCTTAGTTTGATCTACTTTGCCAAGTTCAGCATTCTTAAAATAAGTCCCCCCAATTTACCAGGTATGGAATGCAAAGTTATCCTTGCCTATTTTAAACAACATACGAGTTTCATTGTTGTCTTCTGACTCTGAACACTATTGCATGCTTGCCAATGGAATAATACTAATCAAACTTCATTACAAAGTTCTTATTACCACCATATGTTTTCCCACATTTAGCATTCCAAAGGTTAGCCTACAGAATACAAGATAAAGTCTGTTCTACAGGCAACTGTTCTCATCAAATATTATTTAGACCTTAAACCCCAGAGAGAAAGACTTTGTCTATTTTTACATTCTGTGGAGCACTGAGAACATTGCCAGAACTTGGGATGTGTGGAATGATAATAGTATATCTATTTAAAATGTCCATCAAAAATGTAGATTGCAAAAATGAATTTGTTAATTAAAAAGAAATAAATTATTTTTCTTTCCTTCTAAGTATTCTTCAGTCATGCAACTGAGACTGTGATCTTATTAATAATAAATGTTAGATCTGTAATAGAGATAATGCAGCTGATTTAGGGTACTCTACAGTTTATGCATGAATTAAAATGAATTGTTAGTCATTCCTGAAAGGTCAGACAAAAATATGTTCTTATTGTACATGCAGGAGTTCTTAACCTGTGGTTCTAGAACTTAAAAAAAAATTGATAATTACATTTTAATATGGTTTATTTCCTCTATAGTCTTATGTATTTTACTTTATACATTTAAAAACATACTTCTGAATAAAGAGTCTAAAAGCTTCACTGGACTTCCAAAGGAGTCCTGCATAAAACAATTAGCCCTTCTGGCAATACCTCGAATCCTTGGAAGTCTTAACTTAGTATCTACTCAAAAGACTATACATTTTGCAACAATATCCAGACATAGGACCTTCACTTAGTAGGTCCTCTTGATTATCATGCCCTTCCTTAGTAAACATTTACTTTTGAAAGACTTGCATTATCTGTATTTTTACCTTGCTTTAGTCACCTATAGATATGGTCATATCCTTCACCCTTCCCACCTTATCCTCTATCACCATTGGACCTCCAAAAACCAGGGCTCTGAAAATCCTCTTCCATTACTATCTCCTATCCTTTCCCTCAGTCTAATTCCTCCCAAACTGTTCTTTGTTCTCATAGCAATCTTCACTGTATTTCTTATCACAGATGTTTGTTAATGCCTGGTCTTGTTCCAAGTCTATTCAATGAAAAGGGTGATGAGGAGATTTTGGCATCTCAGGGAAAACAATTCCAGTTCATACCAAAATTTCCTAACCCCATATTATAGTCTGGGCAAAAAAAAAAAAAAAGCTCAGGAAGAATTCCAATAGGACTTTCTTTAAACGATGTAGACTATAGCTATTTGCAAGAGTTGTTTGGGTACAAAAGTCCTGCCATATTTATGACTATTATGTTGCATTCACATCTTCCTCACCAGTTTCCTGGTCACAAACCATACCAACTCTCCTCTTGCCAACATCCCTATCTCCTTCCAAGACCTTTGGACTTCTCTTCTAAAACCACTCTGGATTGTAATGGGTAATCTCTCCTCTTATCTCTCCCAGAACCAGGATTCCATCTATTTCCCAGCCTCTGTCTAAAGCTAAAACACTCCACACATAGTTTCCTTTCTGTCCCATTTTCCAGCTCTCTTTTAAATACTGTTGTCTCCCATGAGAATATATGTACCTTGAGGTCAAGTATTGTCTTCCTTGCTTGTATTTGTCCCTAGAACTTAGCATTGTGCCTGGTACACAGTAAATATTGAGAATAAATTCCTGTTTAGCTATTAACTAATAATGTTGAACAAAGAAGGATTTCAGAAGAACGAAACACCAGAACAGCTCTGATGATGAATAACCAACCGGGTGACTGGGCAAATCATTTAAACTGTGTCTCAGGCTCTTCATCAGAAAAACGAGGGGGTTGGATTAGATGAATTCTGAGCCCCCTTCGAGGGCTAGAGCTATGATCTTAGGGACAGGTGAGGGAGGGAGGCTGTTGTATTTCTTCTTCTTAAGGGAAAGGACTATGTCCTAACATATTTATATTCTATGAAGCACACATTGTTGTTCTTGTTGTTCAGTTGTGGCCGACTTTTTGTAACTATCCATGGGGTTTTCTTGGCAAGGATACTGGAGTGGTTTACCTTTTCTTCTCCAATAGTTCCCTTTTGTCCAGGAATCAGAAGTTGTGATTTGCCCAGGCTCACACAGCTAAGAGTCTTCATGACTCAGGGTCCAGCACCCTATCCACTGAGCCAACTAGCTTCCTCCTGTAGTACATCTAACAGTGCCTTTTATACATAGTAAACACTCTGTGAATATGTTTTTAATTGTCCATTGCACAGTCTGGAATAATACAAATTCCTGATGCCCACCTAGAAGGAAACACCATCATCTTTTTGACTGCTGTCAAATAAATTGTGTGGCGGTTTGATGTTGTATTCTGGAGCACCATGTTACTGGCACACTGCGGTTTTACTTCTGACATAGGGAGAAGAAGGAGAAAGTAACAGAAGCAGAAGTTGGGGGTTTGGTACAAATGTTGTCAAGTCATAATTTGCAAAGGGCAAACCCAGCCCATATGGCATTTAAAATCCAGGGTTAGAGTTGCCAGAAAAATGGATGAACATAACAGTTTTCCAAGTTGCCAGTTCTCCACATACAGAGGAGGAGTTAGTAAAAACTGGCCTCATTAGGGAAAAGTATGTTGTATTTGGAATAAGTGAACCCAAGCTTGAATCTAAGCCTCTGTGTACTTTAACTTTCATATGCCAATTTATCTTTTGGGATCTCAATTTTCTTAATGATAAAATGGGTGAAGGGTTGACTAGATAAACTCTAAAGTCCCTTTTAGCTCTAAATCCTAATTTTTTGCAAACTTTTGTTTGCCAGATAGAACAAAGTACTTTCTCCAAAGTAGTATTTGTTTGTGTATATTTAAAACGACAATGAAATACCATTATTTTTCTTGAGTCCTTACTAGTTTTAGGAGAACACTTATTTCACACATAAACATTAACATCAACATTAACATTTTAAAAATAAGTACTGAAATCCAATTTTCCATTGTACATTACACATAGTACATTTCACTGAATGTACTAGACTATCTTTATAAAAACCAGAACTAAATCCTATGATATCTATGTTAGCAGAGGAAAACAGAATTAATTATACACGTTAGCATTCTATATATACATAGTAATTTTTAAGAACAAACATATTTACAAATGGTAAACATATTTTGGCTGTGACCACTAACTAACTTTTTATCAATGAGAAAAAAAGGTTTTCTTTTTAAGGGTCTATTTTATTCTTTTAAAATACTTTGTATAAAAATTGGTGTCACGTGAGTATTCCAATTATTCCAAAAAATATATTTATTGTTTACAATAGCCTTAGGGGCTCTGATGTATATAGCAGAAGCATCAGAAGCCATAACAACAATAGATAATTTCTCTCTTTTTTAAAACCCTTATCTTCAATCTTAGAATTAATCTGTGTATTGATTCTAAAGCAGAAGAGAAGCAAGGGCTAGACAGTTGGGGTTAAATGACATGCCCAGTCACACAGCTAGGAAGTGTCTGAGGCCATCAATAGATACTTTCAAAAACAAATTTCTTATATACTCATTAATTGGACAACTTGTCAGAACTTTCTAAAAGTGAAAAAAAGTCCCAGTAGTTTTGGTAGAATTCTCAAGCTTAAAAATATATCATTCCCTCATGAAATAATTTATTTGTATCTTTGGTGCTTAGAACAGATTTGAATATAATAATTTGAATGTAGTAAGTGCTTAATAAATGTGTCTTCCTTCTTTTCCTCCCTCCCTCCCACCTTCCTTCCTTTGTTCTTTCGTTATTTCCTTCTTTTCTTCGTTCCTTCCTTACCTCTCATCTTTCCACTTCAAGATCACAAATCTAAAGATGCAAGGGACATTAAAGTCCATTAAAATGTATGCCTTTCACATTCCAGATCAGGAAACTGGAGCTCAGTTGTCACCAAAGTCACTACTTCAATGAGTAGTTACCTTATTAACAAGGAGAATTCTTGGGTAAGATTGATGATGAGTACTAGAAATTCTACCTAGAACCTGAGAAAGATCACACTCAATCTTTCCAATCAATGACACAGACCTCGAAGGTCCCATTAAAAAAACAAAAACAAAAATAAAACCATTCTGGTTACACTTTCATTTTCACCTCTCAAATAGCATAAACTATAGTAGTTTCAGATTAAGAACAATAGTTTCTAAATTATTTAGTCTTCCCCTTTCTTTCTCAAGCTTTCTATAAAATGGAAAGAACGTTTACAAATGCTGATGACTAGAGAAGGATACCAAGTAATTTATAAACAAAAGACTGTGTGTAACCATGGCTACAATTTACTGCCATCCTGAAGAATGAGTTCTTAGAAGAGTGGTACATATATACTGCAAATGTCAAGGACAAAATCTGGTTGCTGTTGTTTTTTAAAGAATTGTTGAAAGTTCTAATACAAGTAGGAAGAAATAGGATTTTGGAAATATTCCTGCCTTTAGAATCCATCTAATCTAATGTCCTCATTCTACAGCCAAGGAAGAAGTTTAATGACTTGATCAAGGTCACAAAGATAGTTTTTTGTTTTTTTTTTTTGTTTTTTTTTTTAAGGATCACTGATTCTAGACATCAGTGGAACTCAAGACATTATTATATACAATGATCTTATTTTGCATTTGAGGAAGCTGAGGTCCAGAAATGATGACTAACTTGCCCACAGTCACATAGCCTTTTAATGTGAGATCTTAAGCTAGAATCCACATCTCTGAACTTTTCATTCAATTCCTGTCCTACTGCATTAGGTGGCCTTTGAGAAAATATTGCTAATGTAGATTCATAAGGGATTTCACATGAATATGCGTGATTTCATTGGTACAGGGAACGCCTAGGTGAAGAAATTCCCTCTTCCAGTTCAGACTGGCATCTTGTCTAAGATTTATAGTTATAGAGAATTATCTATAGAAATGGTGTGAAACCCAATTAGAAAGGGGGCCACTAAGTTATACATAAGGATTCCTCAAAAATAACCTCAAAAATATATTATCTATCTTTTATTGAATTTTTATTTATTTTGTTAAATATTTTCTAGTTACATCTTAATATGATTCAGGCAGTATTTGGAAGAGTTGGGGACTGGTGGGCTGCGTGTTTGACACCTTCTCCTAAAGGTGACTTGCTTTTAGATAACCAGTACACATCAGAAGCCGAATTCTAGCTCAGGTCTTCCTAACTTCAAAACCAACTCTTTTATCAATTGGGCTACATTGCCTCTCCTGTTCATATTCATATGAATTCAGGGCTATAAATGGATTTTTTGAAAAGGAGTTAAAAACTGGAAATGAGCATGCATAGTATCATCATTATCATTATATTTTTAAAATTTTTGACCTAGTCCCCTTCTACTTTTCCAGCCTTCTGAGATCTTACTCTCTGTCATACTCTTAGAGTTAGTGGCACTATGCCTGTCTGTTTCTGTCAGAAACAGTCTTCCCCAGCCCTTCTTAATTCCATCCCATAATTAATTCCATCATTTCTGTTAACAATAATAAGAATTGATAATAACTTGCAGATATTTTCTGTCCTATAAAGATAGGTACAAGGTAAATATATGAGGGTTTCTCATGAAAATTTGGGGTAGAATTGTTTATTTTGGAGGAATACATCAAAATGAGTGATTTACCAAAAAAAAGTATAGATTGAGCAATGTTTAAAGTAATCAGATAAGGGAAGCTCTGGGGTTGGAGAGGTCACTAGGGAAGAAACTTCTCCCAATATTCCCATGGGTTCCTTTAACACTTTCCCCACCAATAACCCATAGAAGTCTCTAGGATTATAGCAATATACTGATCACCTGAAACTTGCCAGGGAGAGGAAATATATTTAGAGCTGTCCTACAAGTAACTTCCTACAGGTTGCACAACTGATAAGAATCAGAAGCAAGATGCCAACTCAGGCCTTTCTGACTCCAAGTTCTATTCTAAATCCAGTAGTTCAGGCTGCCTCTTTTTGTTGTTGCTGTTCAGTCCTTTCAGTCATGTCTGACTCTTCTTGACCCCATTTAGAGTTTTCTTGGCAAAGATACCAGAGCAGTTTGCCATTTCCTTCACCAGCTCATTTACAGATGAGGAAACTGAGGCAAACAGGGTTAAATGTCTTGTCCAGGGTAAGACAGCTAATTAAGTGACTGAGGCAGGATTTTAATTCATGAAAATGACTCTTCTTGACTCCAAGCCATGCACTTTATCTACTTACCTAGATGCCAGGCTTCCTGGACCTTGAGCTATATATAAAGCAAATAATTGGCAAACTATTTTGGTTGGCTATTCCATAAACACTAATTAAAAGCCTACTATATTGCTAGGTTCCTCACTATGTCTCACTCCCTCATAGATCTAAGCTAGTGCTTAGGATGGTCCATTTTACCTTTGCAATATCTCTTAACTATGCCCCCTTCTCTCCTCTGACACTGCTACCACACTGGCGCAGGTCCTTACCATCTCAATCCTGGACCATTGTAGTGGTTGCTGGTAAGTCTTTTTGCCTCAAATCTCTCCATCCTCCATGCAGCCACCAAAGTGATTATCCTAAAGTGCAAACTGACCATGTCACCCCCCACCCCCTTACTCAATAAACTTCAGTAGCTTCTTATTGCTTCCAGGATCAAAGAATTTTTTTTTTGTCATTCATAGCTGTGCCCCTTCCTACCTTTCCATTCTTCTGACACATGCCCTTTAGTCCAATAACACTGGTCTCCTGGCTGATGGAGGAATCAGATATTCCATCTTCCATTTCTGATATTTTCTCTGGCTATTCCAGATGCCTGGAATGTTGTCCTCAGTTTGCTGGGATTACTGATCTCCCTGGCTTCAAATCCAATCCAAAATCCCATCTTTTGTAGGAAGCCTTCCCCAACCCAACTCAATTCCAGTGCCTTTCCTCTGTTAATTTTTCCCCTCATTTATCCTGCATATAGCCAGCTCTGTTTATATTGATTTACCTGTTGTCTCTCCCTTTAGATTGTAAACTCCTTGAAAGTTTTTTTACATTGCTTCCCCAGTACTTAGCAGGATGCCTGGCACATAGTGGGTAGTTAATGTTGATTGATTGATTGATTGATCAGTTGATTGTTAGGGACTGTGCTCAGGAGATTAAAAAAAAGTGACCTTGACCTTAAGGAGCTCACCATCTAATGGGAGAGATAATAGGCAAACCTGTTGGACAGAAAGCTAAATACAGGATAAATAGAAATTATTAATAGAAAGAAGGTACTAGAATTAAGAATAACATTAAACCATTTGACTTTGAATTATAACCTAGGTAGCACATGGATAGAATGTCAGAAAGACAATGGTTCAAATCTGGCCTTGGGGGGGAAGCTGGGTAGCTCAGTGGATTGAGAGCCAGGCCTAGAGACAGGAGGTCCTAGGTTCAAATTTGACCTCAGACACTTCCCAGCTGTGTAACCCTAGGCAAGTCACTTGACCCTCATTGCCTAGCCCTTGCCACTCTTCTGCCTTGGAGTCAATACACAGTATTGATTCCAAGAGGGAAGGTGAGGGTTAAAAAAAAATTTGACCTTCGACATCTACTATCTGCAAGACTGGGCAAATCACTTAATCTCTGTCTACCTCAGTTTCCTCATCTGTAAAATGGGGGATAAATATAACCTACTTTCCAGGATTGTGAGAGTTAAATGAGATAATATTTACAGAGTATTTAGCACAGTGCCTGGAATGGAATAAGCTCTATATAGATAATAACTATTATTAACTATACTTAATATATAGTCACACAGACACATAGACAGTTTGATGTTGATGGGAGTTTAATTTTAAGGAAAATATTATTTCCATTAGAAAAGAAATTAATAACAGGCTACAATGGATATTTCAATATTAAGTACTTCCTTCACAGAATAAAGTTGAGGGACTTTTTTTTCATTTTTTTACACTGTATGTCTCAGTGCATTTAAACATAGGAATAACCTTTTGAGTTTTTTGAAAATTGACCACTATTCAGAAAAAAAAAATCTTCAAAAAAAGCGAGCTTAGATTTAAATGGGAGCCTGAAATGGTCTAGAGAGAGAAGATATTTCAATGAATATGCTTTCATATTCTCTGTTTTAGTGTAAACAGAAATACATCCATCCCCTACTGCATGCCCTGCAGGATAGCTGAACAAACTTCATCTCATCAATTTAGAATGAATTCAATTTAATTCTGCTTGACCAAAAATCTGTTTCTATTGTTCTAAAACATGCAATCACCCCAAGCTACATTTCTATCGCAGCTTAAGTGGCTCTGTGTTATCACCAAGGAAAGTACATTTTGATTGAGAAAACAGCTCAGGATG